>NC_057813.1:28485680-28551516 GCF_018294505.1 Triticum aestivum | reverse complement strand
ACATTTTTATTATGCACATATAAATAAGAGAAAACGATAATAATCGAATATAATTTCATTAAAGTATCGATCATCAGAAAATGAGTGAAAAAATATATTTAGACCAATTCTAGGAAATTATTTATGTTTTTGATATATATTTTTAAAAAAATATATATTAATAATGTGTGGAATATTTTGTTTCAATAGTTCATGAGTTTAAGTAATTTAATAACATAAAATGTAACGTATATATTTCATTATCTAGTGAATTCAAGTGACAATTTTGTACAAACAATTTATTAAATTTAAAAGAATGTTATCAATAAATTAATAAGAAAAAAATATTATAACTATGTAAATCAATATTTAAACTGAACATTTTTAATTTTCAATGAAACAAGATATTGTTTCAAATTATGTAGTACAAAATGTAAAAATAAATTAAATTATGTCACCCAAATTATAAAAGGCTTAACAAAAAATCATGTGATCAACTTCCATGATGGCAGAAAGCTCAAATTTTCTAGGTACGTAATTAAAACAATAGATTACTACATAATTGTTGTAATCTATTACAACAATAGATTACACATTTAGATTACCCCCACTACAAAGTATGGATCAATGCTAAAAACGCAGAAGGTTTCCATTATAGATGAAATTTTTGCTTATTATTTGTGAATGTAGCCCACTCGAGCCTAGCCCATGTACACTGTTGGCCCAACCTAATTCTCCAAAAAAAAAAACTAATGCTTATGTGATCCTCCTCGCTCTCAGGGCCTGTTTGGTTGAGTGCCCACGGCTGCCCTGCCAATTTTTTGGCGTTGACCGATGGGTTGGGCTGGCGTTTGGATTGCAACCAAATTTTAGAATCCAAGCCAATATTTTGGTCACCTGCTGCGACCTGCGGTGATTCTGGCGTCCGCGTGGTGGCTGAGAACTTGGCGGCGAATTCGATGGCCAAAAAATTGGCACGCCACCATTTTGGCAGGGCTCCCGTGGGCATCATCCAAGCAGGCCCTCAGACTCTCACTAGACGGCTCCTACTCCCATCCTCCGTGCCTGCTTGTCGAGACACCTCGTTACCCCTTCATTGGTGTATAACCGAACAAGTTTGTTGGTTTGATATTATTTTCTGTATGGCTCAGGGTTCTATTTTAAAAATTCAATGAACTCTCAATGTCGTGTTCGTGTTCACGCTTTATTTGATCAGCAGTATCTGCTTCATTCGCGGAATTTTCATATTGTTTCTGCTTTCGCCAAGAAAATGTAAAACAAATATGGCAGTATTCAGTTTCATTTCTTTCCCCTCCATTTTCATCCGTATTTTACATGGACTATTTTTTGCAGAGCATCATACTGTGGAGCTGCCGCCACGTGACAGAGGCCGGACTAGTAGCACTCGTGAACAAGTGCCCGGAACTGGAGTGCATCAACGTTGGCGGGATGCGGGTGTCGCCGGAGAGCTTCGCGGGCCTGAAGTCCATCAGCCCAGCCCTGCGGATCAGGTCCATTCCGCAGATCCTCAACGCCGACGTGCAGGTCGCTTGAAAGAAAAAAGAAAGACACCGCTGCTATATACAGCAGTCCATCGCTCCATGGAAATTACTATTGAAAGAAAAGGTGAGAATCAAGTGTTTTATGCTGTTCTTGATTCAGGTTGTGTTGATGTGTTGACAGTGTTGTGCATATGTTGACTTGTACATACATGTTGTAAAGAATAAAAGTGTAAGGCAGACATACTCTGCAAAACTATGCATCCGGACTGTTCAAAAAGTTGGATGTTGTACAGTTACAGATTCATTTTCAGTTCATTTGTGAGATCAATTTGACAATAAGTTCCTTTGACTGTGATGTTCATGCCGGTGGACTAGGGACAGGGATCTCAATGTTATCTTTTGGGTCTTTTTGCTGTTTGTTTATTCACTGATTAGCATTGCTTGAGGAATTGATGCTAGAGTTTCTCACTTGGACCATGTCAAGATGGAAACGTCTTAGGAACCATATGCCAACCTGTGAGACAAGGACGCAAACCCAACCAAACAGGTAGCTAAGTGTTGGAGGTGCGGTCCAGGCTGAGCTGAGGTGACAGCCACGTGCGCAGGATGAGGCTGGGCGAAGCGTGTTTTGGCCTAAATTGTGCTCATAATCCAGTCCGTGGCCTAATCTGTGCAGATTTCGAGTTTGTGGCCTAATTTATGCTTTTAATTCAAGTTAATGGACGGACCGTGCATTTCACTCACATGTTATAACTGCCAATAGCTGCAGGAACAGAGTTTCATCGGTTGATTTGCTCTGACGCCATGGCTGGAGAAGGTCAAGGAGTGAGACAATATAGAGAAAATTCCTTATATAACACTGTTTTAAATGTTGGTTCCCTATTTAACACTGGAAAGAAATTTCTTTCTTATATATAACACCAAGTGTACATTTTTTGCCCTTTTTAACACTTCCGTCAGTTCTGTTAGGAGACACCGTTAAAATCTGCATTGACCAATGTCAGTTCTTTGCAGTTGGACAAAATTACCCCTGTTCAATTTTTTTTTTGAGGATCCTTTTTTACCCCTGTTCATAATAAAAATTAGAAAAAGGAAAAACAAAGGCCGAACTTCTCTCTTCTCTGCCGAGGCCCGACTCGACGATCTCTTCTCATCCCCTTTCTCCCCAACCCTAGCGCGGCGGCGGCGGCGGCGGCTTAGGGCTATGGATGGAGGCGATGCAGTGGATGGAGACGGCCGCGGAAGACGGCCAGGGCGCGGCGGACATGTCAGGCCTTGGCGTGGCTGTGGATCCAGCGCTGGTGACTGATGGCGACGGCGAGGCTACGGCGGGCTTGGGCCAGGGCGCGGCTGCGGCTGTGGAGGGGGCGGGTGAGTGCGCGGCTGACGGTGGCAATGGCGCAGCTTCTGCAGGTGGCGGTGGGTCGGTTGCAGCGGGATCAGGCCAGGGCGCAGCAGTGACTGGGGGCTCGGCCGCCGGGGTGGCTGGAGACTCCGGCCAGGGCACTGCTGGGTCGGCCTCGGCAGCACGGCTCGGTTGGCACTCCAACAGTGATGAATCCTGGAAAGTGGTATATCTCGGCCTCCTTCCCTTAGCACTACTGCTGACATATTCAATTTCTGGAACAGTTCATTCCATGTACTGTATTTAGATATATAGCGTTTGAACATAATTTGTACTAGCAATTCGTGGCTTTAAGAAATTGAGTAAAACCTACCCTTGCAGGCTTCAAATCCAATCATGCATATTTGTTTTAGTTCGCCATAGCAAATGTTCAGTTATAGCTTTAATATTGAAAACTAAGTTTCCCTGGAGCTTTGCTCAGATGACATAGCAAAGTATCAATAATTCGATACATTGAAGATATCTGTCCTTGTTCTAGAAAATAAGATGCATGTTCTTGTCATTTGTCATCCTCACGGCTTACTGTTGGTACGACGGTATGACTTAGCATGGTTTTGAATGTATACATGGCTAGATTCATTTTGTGTGTGCTCACTAACCGATGCATTGTCCAGAATCAAATCATAACGGATCCCATTATTAATCGTTCCCCATTCGTTGCATCGGTTACTTCTTAATTCCTAACACTAGACCTCTTATTATTCTATTTATTTGTTCTTCAAAGTTAATTACTTATATGATTTTATTCTTATTGCTATTTGTAGTGCCTATGCTTGGTTGTAATCTCTCAGGTGGCCATATCATTTTTAGTCCTGCTTGCTGTTCTGTGCAGCTGGAGAACTCCAAGTTCCCAAATGCCAAAATATTCTAACGCTGGAATTAGAAATACGGACAACACATGTTCTTGGTGCTGCTCATGTCATGTTGGGTGGACTTGCACTCATGTATGTGATTCTAAAGTCACTTTTGTGCTACTCATGGCATGTATGTATGGACTTGGATTATGTATGTGAAGTTGTATATGATGAGTCATTTTTGTGTTGCTCATATATATGATGTATGGTCGGACTTGGACTCATATATGTGAACCTGGATAGGTTGCTAGTCATATATATGTACTTGGATGTGAACCACAATATTTATGTCTCATGCCATCGTCAAATTTGAATATTCTGCGTTGAATTATGTATATGTGAACTGTGTGGCGTCAAATTAGTGGGAAGGTTCAGCCCAATCTTTTGAATTAAATTTTGAAATAATTAAAATCTGAAATGTGGAATTTTTTCTTCATGTTTACAGGGAGGTTCTGCCAAACAGGAAAAATTTATTACTTATTTAGTCATGTGAATAGTTTTTGGTCACATGTTATATCAGGGGTAAAATCGTCTTTTCATATGTCACTTAACACCGTTAGTACTCAAAATAGATCAAAGTGTCACAAAGGGAACAACTTTTAGAATTGGTGTTAGATAAGGAAAAAAGTTTTCCAGTGTCAAACAGGGCAAAAAAAATTAAAGCCAGCGTTAAATAAGGAATTCTCTTGACAATATATGTCAAACGGAACGATTCATTCTGCAGGCCTAAAAAATCGTAATCGTTTTCAGTTTTCCCATGTTCACTAAAAACTTGTTTATTTATGTCAAAAAATGTTAAAACTGGAAGAGCTAAACTGATTGAGGCAACGTACTTTGTTGTGCTAACAAAAAAATTGAACGAGTTAATCTGAACTCGGAGGCAACCATGCTTTTTTGTTCTTCGAAATGAATGATAGATCATTTTCTACCTTATATATTTCAAAGCAGGCCGAAGCCCGAAAACCAAAGGTCAATTACACGAAGCTTATATTACGCACCGTAGTGCATAGGCCATAAGCTGCCTAGAGAGGAAGGCCACCACACTTTGTTGTACTAATAATTTTACCAATGTGAATTTGTCAAACCTGGTTCTATGCAGGTTTCAAGGGCTCTTTGGAGGGACATTTAGAGCATCTATAGCCAAACTTGGCAAATCCAGCCCCTCAAACGCCCGCCGATGCACCTGGGCGCGTCTGCAGGCACTGACCGGGCACTCCCTATATCCGTGACTCCGCACCCACGTATATAATATTCCGTCCCCTATATTCATATTAAACATGCAACGTTGATAGAAGTACGTAGATCATGAGCGGACATACAAATATACAATCGGTTTATCAAAAGATCACAGCCGGATCATCAAAAGATAGCCAAAGCTCACATAATACACATAATATGGCAAACAAATTCAAACTACATCTAAAAACTTGAAATTAAGACGGATCTTCACCACTTCCTCGCCGGCCCTTTGCCCTTCCGGTCGCCGGCGCAGCTGTAGGAGTCAACGATAGGAGGTGGGTCCATGTCGGAGCCGTCAGACAATCAAACATTTTTTAAATCTTTAATTAGTTAAACTAAACTTGATATTATTACACTCCAAATAATTATATGGAGTTCTTCAGTTAGGTTCGTACACTCCAGAACAATGTACCAAGTTTGTAGATATTTAAGATTACTATTGATAATGACAGCTAAACACAATTGTAATAGTACAATCAAAATGCATAAATTAGTTTGCGAAGTGATGTGGTACTTTTGGTTTTCCCATATTTGGAGAAAATTGTAACAATATATTTCTTAAGGAGCCCACCGAACTAAGAAAAAATACTATTACAATTTTCTTAGTTTAGCATAAGAAATGCATATGTATGGATAAATATTAGAATATGACAAATATGTATTACTATAGTGTGGTTTAATTATTATTCAAATAGATATCCCTAAAGTACTATTTAAACAGGTGTACCAAAAAATAATATATGTCATGCATTAGGTGAATAGATAAGTTATAACAAAGTAAAAAATAGCTATGACTACCAGTTTGGTTACGAGTTGGCTGTGTCCTCTGTTTGTGTGTTATTTTTAAGTATTGATGTTGTTTCGGTTGTGCTATCTTCAACGATATAAGAGTCATGATTATGTTTAGGTTGTTCATTTGTTATCGGTGTAAGAGTCATGGTCTCTCTTGAACTGCATTGTCTTTCATGATGTAACGGGCGTGGTGTATTTGATGTGTAATCTTATTTCTTTACTGATATAATACAACTCTTCCATATGTTCTAAAGAAAGTTAAATATAAATATGTCGAAATAATTATTTTTAACTCATTTTGGATCTATTCACACCGATAATCCCCAAGTGCAAGGAATCATTGTAGCAATTTCCAAAGTTGGAAGTGATAAGTATGGACTGTCGAACCCACAAGGAGCTAAATGTAAAATGAATATTCTTCAAGTCCTATCTGCCACAGATATGACTCTACGTACACCGAACATTTGCTTCCATCTAGAAAAGAGAAATAAACCTACGTTGTGGGTATAAAGAGAATAGCTTTGCATGATATCGGAGAGCTATTATATAGAAATAGATGGTGTTAACATAAAGTTAGAATAAATTACTATATATTTTAAATAGTGAGTGTGGAATAAAGATGGATCGGTGTGCGGAATTATCCTAGGCAACAAGATCGGTAATCGTTATTGCAATTTTATATGAGGGAGAGGCATAAGCTAACATACTTTCTCTACTTGGATCATATGCACTTATGATTGGAACTCTAGCAAGCATCCGCAACTATTAAAGATCATTAATGTAAAACTCAATCATAGTATTAAAGTATTAAGTCCCCTTTATCCCATACGCAACAGCACTCTTACTCAGGTTTAAGCTTTTGTCACTCTAGCAACCCACTATAAGCGAATCATGAACGTATTGCAACACCTACAACGGGAATCCTTCACGTTTGCGCGGCATGGAAGGCACCATATAGGACAACACCAAATAAACACATACAACTCAAACCAATCTAGATCATCAACCAACCCAAAAGACAAAAGAAATCCACTAAAAAGATCATAGGATGGCAACACATCATTGGATCATAATATGTGACATAAAGCACCATGTTCAAGTAGGGGATTACAGCGAGGTGCGGGAGAGTGGACCGCTTAAAAGAGATGAGGAAGGTGACGAAGATGGTGATGTTGATGAAGACGATCACCGCGGTGATGGTTCCCTCGGCGGCACTCCGATGACACCAAGAAAGAGAGGGGGGGGGGGAGAGTCTCCCCCTTGTGCTTCTTCATCCATGGCCTCCCCCCTAGATGGGGAGAAGTTCTCCCTTTGGTCCTTGGCCTCCATGGTGATGATGGCCCCCTCTGTCTTCCTCCTCCATGGCCTCCGGTGATAATGGCCCCCTCCGATAGGGTGCCGGAGAAGGCCTAGATTGATGTTTTGTGGCTACAGAGGCTTGCGACGGCGGAACTTCTGATCTAGGGTTCTTTTCAGAGGTTTGGGTATTTATAAGAATTTTTAGCGTTGGTCTCACGTCAAGGGGGTGCCCGAGGTGCCCACAAGCCGGGAGCGCCCTACACTTGTGGCTCCCTCGTCCATTTTCTGGCCCGGCTCTTGTGCTTCGGGGGTCTCTTTTGGTCTATAAAAAATCACCATAAATTTTCAGCCCATTATGAGAACTTTTATTTCTGCACAAAAAAGACACCTCGGTAGTTCTGCTGAAAACAACATCAGTGCGGGTTAGTTCTAATAAAATCATACCAAAACCATATAAAATTGTTGTAAACATGGCATGAATACTTCATAAATTATAGATACGTTGGAGACGTATCAGCATCTCCAAGCTTAATTCTTGCCCGTCCTCGAGTAGGTAAATGATAAAAGAAATAATTTATGAAGTGTGATGCTAGCATAGTGCATAAATTTAATCAATGATAGTTCCAAACAATTTTTCTAGCATCATTATATATCATAAATAGTAGCTCATCTCATAAAACTTCTCATGATCAAGTAACAAGCTATTCACATTTTAAAGTATAGACCATAAAGTTTCTTGAAAACTAACAAACTATACTTTCAGTCACCAAACAATCGCAATATATCTTATTTTCAGGAAGGGTCTATGTAAGAGCTTTGATTTAGCAAATTTCACATACTCAACTATCATATAGTCTTACATGATTGCTAACACTCAAAGCATATATTTAGAACAAATAGCATCCTGTCACATCCCTAGCTTCTGGCAATGCACTAGGTTAGTTTCATGTGTGCATCATGTTTAAATTTTGCCTAAACTTGAAATGGGAATGTTCAAACCCTAGCACCAAATGAAATCCAACTAGGATCACAATGAAATATTTTCAATGAACCCAAAATGCCCTTTGGAAATGTTCATCATTTCTGATAAAGGTAAAAACCTCTGCCAAAAATGATGAACATATTTCTAGGTCATTTCTGGATTTTTGAATTAAATCATATTGTATTTGACTTTGGGCATTTAAACACTATAAAAAATTTAAATGCTCAAATAATGTTGGAATTATTTGTGAGACACTGAAATAATTCAGAAAGTGCTCATGAATATTTTCAAGATTTATAAAACTGATTTGGTTTTTAAAACTGGATCAAAAACAAACTGCAAAATTAGAAAACAGAAACAAAAATAGAAAAGAGAGAGAAAGGGCTCACCTGGACTTACCTGTGCGGCCCACCAGAGTCAGCCCACCAGAGCCAGCCCCGCAACAGCCCAGCCCAGCAGCCACTTCCCCCCGTGTCGTCTTCCTCCTTGTACAGAAAGACAGGGGCGCGTGCTCGCCGCCTGCTAGCCACGCACAGGCCACCTCCTCCCTCCCTGCCTGCCTGGATCCTCCCCGGAGCGCCTAGACGACGCCACGCGGCCCCCTCGATGCTCTCTCACTCTCCCCATGCTCATCCCCTCCTCTGGCTCCCTCCCCCTCTCTTCCCCGAGTGCCGCTGTCGCCGCCGCTCGCCATAGCCGTGCCCACCAAGCTGCCCCCGCCTCGCCGACCCACCCAGGAGAACCGCAGGGTCGTCTTCATCATCTATGAGGAGACACGCGACGCCGGACGCCCGCATCGCCGGCTACCTCGTCTTCTTCCTCCTCTGTCGCCGAAGATCGCTGACGCCCGTCCGTCGTCCATGATGCCTCCCCAAGCCCGCCGAGTCCTCCTTTAGAACCCCAGTGAGCTCCTCCGTCTTCCCCCTCACTCCCCGTGCTCTAATATGTGCGCTAGCCACCGCCCGCGAGTACCGAGAGCCGCCGTCCGCCATGGCCGATGAGGTCCTCACTCCTGAGCACCTCCGCTTGGTCTAGTGGCACCAGCGTGCTCCTGGAGCTCCCAGGAATCCGCCCTGCCGCTTAGCTCGCTCGTCAGCCAAGCGCAGCGCCTCGCCCGTGCTAAGCCGAACTCCGGCCGCCGCTGACCTTGTCGCCGCTGCTGCTACGGACGCTGCAGCTTGCGCCTGAATGCGTCATCTTCCTCACCTCGCTCCCAGGAGCCGAACGCACCTAGTAGCTCGTCCGTAGCCGCACCGTAGCCCCCTAGCCGCTCGAGGCCGAGCTTCGGCCGTCGCCTCGCTCGCCGCAGTTGCCGCTACCGGCCACCCCAGCCGCAGCTGCAGCCACCGCTGGACGCGCTGCGTCGCGGCCGTTCCAATGAGACCAGCCGCGCATCCTCCCAGTGCCGGAGTTGGCCGGACGGGCATCGCCGCCGTGCTCCGGTTATCGCAGGAGTTAATCAGGTGACGTGGTAGATTAGTTAGTGCTAATGACGCAGTTAGTTAACCCTCCTAGCTCACTGGCACCTGGGCCCCACGCCCTAATTAACCCCAGTTTTATTTCTGCTTAGGATTAACTAAACCAGAGCGGCCCCACACGTCAGCTTTGACGAAGCTCACGTTGCCATTGACTGGGCCCATACGTCAGTGACTCTAGCTAGCACCGTGACACTGACCAGTGGGACCCACTGGTCAGGTTTGACCAGGGGCAGTCCAGTTGACCCGCTAAGGTCAGCATGACGCAATGCTGATGCAGTAATAGGTTTTTCTGGATTTATTCTTATTCAGAAATTCCAGAAAATAGTATAACTTCTAAAATTCATATAAATTCAACCGTAACTCAGAATTAAATAATTTATATACGAAAAATGATCAGAAAAATCCAATCTATCCATCTGCACTAGTTTCATGCATGTTGGAACAACTTAAACCTGCTGTTTATATCAAAACATGATAATGCACTTAATTAATTCATAGTTTGAGTTTGAACTTGAACCTTAGGTTCAAAATAACTCAAACCCATCTGGTTGTAGTTGCATTAGGCCAACACACTCATATTACCATGTCATGAGCATGCATCATATTGTGCATTGCATTGATTGTGTTCTTTCTCTGTTGCCGGTGGTTGTTCCCTCTCGATAGACGTGTTCCGACGATGAGTTTGATGACACCGATGAAGAGCTATACTATCTTCAGAAGTGCCAGGTAAGCAAAACCACCTTGTTCATTCCGATACAAACCCACTCCCTCGCTCTGCTCTCTTTTACTGCATTAGGACAACCACGATTCAACTGTTACGTGCTGCGGTAGTTGAACCCCTTATCCTCTGCATGACCTGTCATTGCGACAGTAAATAGATGAAACCCACTAGCATGAGTAGGAGTTGTTTGAGCCCTGATGTGCCTACTCGTTCATGCTTGTTTGTCATGCCTGCTATTGCTTAGAGTTGTGTCAGGTCTGATTCATCAGGGATGAATTGGAGGTGTGTGAACATGTCCTACTATGTGTGAGCTAAGTGTGTGAACACGATTTGGTAAAGGTAGCGGTGAGAGGCCATGTAGGAGTACATGGTGGGTTGTCTCATTGAAACCGTCCTCAGGAACTGGGTCCTATGTTTGTGATCCATGAACAGCTACTACCACACATTGGGATCCTTAATTGACTCTCTCGACTTATTAATCAACTCGATCTCTGTCCAGGAGTTGCAACTAGTTTCTGGTGTTTGTAGGTAGTGTTAGTAGTCTACCAAGTGGCACCCGGTACAGGTGGGCTTGGGACAGACTAGGCACCATGGCACGGTGTACCAAGCATACATCCACCCGTCGAGGTGGGCTTGGGAACCCTGCACACATCGTTTGGGGCCGTGAGCGACACCCCGACCGGATCTCCTTGCGGATGGAACCCGAATAGGCGATAAACCTGGACGAGAGACTTGTGTGGTTAGTCAGGTCGTGGCCGACACCCTCGCTAGGCTTCCACTTGAAGGTTGCCGAGTACATGTCGTGTAAACGGCGGTACATGGTGAGAGCGTGTGTGAACAAGTACACCCCTGCAGGGTTAACATTATCTATTCGAATAGCCGTGTCCGCGGTAAAGGACTTCTGGGTTGCCTATACAGTTCATAGACAAGTGAAAGTGGATACTCTAAAATACGCAAGATAAGCGTGAGTGCTATGGATGGCGTTCTTGTAGGGAGACGGGAGCGGATCCATAGTGGTGTATTGATATGGTGAATATGTGGACACGTGTGCGCCACCTCAAAAGAGTTACTTGCAGTCGTAGTTCAGGATAGCCACCGAGTCAAAGCTGGCTTGCTGCAGTTAAACCGCACCACCCCCTTTGTTGATAATGATGCATATGTAGTTAGATCTGATGTAAGTCTTGCTGCATACATTTGTACTCATGTTTCTTAATTTATGTTTTTACAGAGAGACTTCAGTCTGGCTAGTAGTTCCGAGTGGACTTCGACGTTTAGCTTGTTACCTCAGCTGTGATCTTGTGCCCTCAACAGGATTTGGTAGATAGTCAGGCTTCTCAGCCTATTTCATTTGTAGATGTCTGTACTCAGACATGTTAAGCCTCCGCTTGTGCTTTGACTTGTATGCTCTGAATGTTGGGTCATGAGACTCATGTTTGTAATATCTTGCTCCTCGGAGCCTATTGAATAAATACTTTGTGTCGTAGAGTTATGTTGTGATGCCGTGTTGTATTTGCACATATCGAGCATATTGTGTGTATGATTTGAAATGCTTGACATGTGTGGGATCTGACTATCTAGTTGTTTATCCTTGGTAGCCTCTCTTACCGGAAAATGTCTCCTAGTGCTTCCACTGAGCCTTGGTAGCTTGCTACTGCTCCGGAACACTTAGGCTGGCTGGCATGTGTCCTTCTTCGTTCCTGTGTCTGTCCCTTCGGGGAAATGTCACGCGGTGTCTACCGGAGTCCTGTTAGCCTGCTACAGCCCGGTTTACCAGAGTCCTGCTAGCCCAGTCGCTACAGCCTGGATTCACTCGCTGATGACCGACACGTTCGTTGTTGGGTCATGTATGCCTGTCCCTGTAAGTTAGTGCCACTTTGGGTTCACGACTACCATGTCAGCCCGGGTTCTTCATCATATGGATGCTAGCGGCACTATCATATACGTGAGCCAAAAGGCGCAAACGGTCCCAAGCCAGGTAAGGTGGCACCCATGGGAATACCGTGCGTGAGGCCGCAAAGTGATATGATGTGTTACATGCTAGATCGGTGTGACTTAGGATCGGGGTCCTGACAGCTTTGGTATTAGAGCTTGACTGCCTGTAGGATTACCAAGCCAAACTGGCCGAAGTTGAGTCTAGAAATTCTTTAGTTATATAAGGGAATTGATTGTGGGATGGAACGTAAGGCTCTTTTACTCCTTATATCTTATGGCCTTCTGATTTGAGTCATCTTATCTTTCCTACGGGGTTAAGAACTAGGCTTACTCTTCCTTTTATCAGGATCACATGTTACTAATCCGTAGACCTATAGGATTGATGGTTCTAAGCTTGAGTTCAGCTCCTACTATCTTCTGTATGTTCATAGTTGATCTCAGAACCTTGATATTATGATGATTGAGTGGTTATGCCACCATTTTTGCAGGATGTCTCAAATCTTTTGAGTTTTTAAAGCCGTTATGCTGTCCGAGTCACCCCAGGTTTCTAAATAGTCTGATGCATTTGTAAATCCCTTCCCACCGTTCCGAAGTTACTTTGGGCTAGTTCAACCACACTAATCAGTGAGTTGAAGTACTCTATCTCCTCGACATATATATTGGAGTTATTGTTATGACCCTACATGTCTTAGGGAGTCACCTAGTAATCTAGCCATGTTTTGTGTTCCTAGTGTGATGATCCTGGCCATCATTCTCGAAAGCATCCCGTGATGCCACTTAGTTAGTAGGCATTCTATTCCTGGGTTCTTGAACCCGAGATTCACCCTACTTACTTCATGTTGATAGTGTTGCTAGTCCCTCTAGAATATTAGTAACCTTTGCATTAGTCCTCGAGGTCCGTGGTATTCCCTTCCTCCAAATACCATGAACCATTTTGACAGAAGTTCCTCGCTGAACCGAAAGATCACAACCAGAGTGCTCTTGACGAGTTCTTGATTCTATGTTGTTACTCTGCCAGTTCTACCTTTTCTGCATGGGTTATCCAGAAAAAATGTGTTGAACTCGTTCGACATGCTAATCCATGCATCCACAACTCGGAAAATCATATGTTCTTTTGAGTTGTCCCTCTTTAGTTGTTTTCTGGCCTTGTCTATCAATTGATAGTCAGGACTAGTCGTGCATTCGTGTTCATCGATGCTTATTATTCTTGTGGTCCGTCAAGCCATTCTATTCCAGAGTGACTAGGAGAAACAAACTCCAGTACCCTTTTCCATTTCCAGGATTGGGTCAAAGCAGTTCTGTTCCGCAGATCAAGATGCAATCCAGCTTCTAGTCTGTTCTACATTGAAGTATTACCATCTTTATATCAGGAATATCATGGGAATTGCACACCCTCTTATGAATTCTTGATGCAGTGATACTTCTCGCCATCATTATTCACTCCTCGGTCCCCGTGTTGTTGTAACCGAAACGCTGACAAGTGCAGCATGATGTGTGAAATCAATACTCCTAGCAACCGTCTTGCTTGGTAGTTAATGGACAATACTCTCATTCTTAGCGTGCTGGTTATGGAATCATCATCCTAAGATTGATCGTGCTACCTAGTCCATATTTCTGGTGCACACTTCGATCAATGAGTTAGGATTGTGCCAATCCCTCGCTTAATTGATGATATCGTCTTGGCCTGAAAAACAGGATTATTCCCGGGCTTAATAACATATCTGTGGTTCGTAATTTTCTGAATATCTTCTCGGAAGTACTCCCAGGTTGACACCTGACCGCTATGTTGAGCTCGTGATCAAGTTGGTTTCTTGTAAACCACCCATTTTCCAAGATTCTGTGTTGTCCCTGGACTAGTTGGTTGAGCTAAACAACAACTTGGAGAGTTGGAAGATAAAAGCTTTGCCTAACTTAGTTCATTTCAAAGGGATATCTTTTGTATATGTGCGTTGAAGAAAGATGATATCTTCATCGACTGGTCCTCATGATCAGTTGTTGGATCTATTGTCTTCTCAAAACTTTGATTTGAGTGTGGGCTATCCTCAAATCAAGTCAGAACCAACGATGTTCGTAATGTTGTCTTACTCGTGGTTGATCCCTCGAGCATACATCATTACATCCTTTGGTCTGACCAATACTATCACATTGTTCACATAATGGTGGAACTCCAGTGATATGGAAATTCCGATGAGTTGCTCTTGAGCCCATCAGCAGCATTTTGTCTCTTCCATGATTCATGTTGAACATCAAGCTAGTGTTGGAAACTTCTGTAAGCATTATCTTCATGTTCCGTTCATGAAGCCTAGGTTTGGATGAAAGAAGTGAGTCCCTCTAATTCATGTGCATTTGATGCAGGTTGCCGCCGTGAATTCGAGAAAGTTATTTTTTGCCTCCTCCGGAATCATCCCAAGTCAGTCAAGCATGTGTGCGAAGTATTCTGTGGTTTGGAGACTTGCAACCTTCATCCCATATGTATTCCCTAGCACCCCAAGCCACTGATTGATTTGTTCAAGGAAAAGGAGTTGATGTGCGAATACTAGTTCATGCACAAGACTTCGATATCCTCGTTGATGGTTCCCCACCTGAACTCGGTAGTGTTTCAATATAAGACTGCTATATGGTCATGCTTGTCTTGGACAACATGTTCACATGTGTGTAGCAGAACCAGCTCATGTTTTGGAGCTTGCTATCATAGTTCATCTCCCAAGAATCTCGCAACGTCATCTCATCGATTTGTGTTGCAACCTTTCCTTTTCCAGACATGCTGTCTGAAATATCCTATTACCAACCTGATCTGAATCTCAGGCAGATATGATGGTTGGAACATTCCCAACATTTGCATTTTATTCCCAGCTTACACCACCATTGTGCCAAATTCCATGGGCTGCTTTTCTCAGTAGTTGTTGTCCAAGATCATCTTCGAAAGTGGGCTTACCATGGGTCAAGCAAGGTAGTCCACATCATCCATTCTAATCCGGGTATGCCATTCTACCGAACCCCTCCAAACGATCGGTCGTGATTTGCCCTAGGCTGGTATAGAGAGTCTCAGTGATATCTATACCAAAGGGAATTCTTTTTGCCACTTAAGGTAACAATTCTACGAGTCACCTCCTCTAAGATGTCTCATTGTGGTATCATGGCAACTCAACTCCTCGCTATGTTGACAACCATTCACCACCTTCTTAAGTGTGGAATTATTGTCTACCAAGTGCACCTTCGTCATCTGCTTCACTCCATTCCTCTGGATGTGTGCTTCGCGTCTCAGCTCGTGAGATGCTTCTATGTCTCACTCCGTGAGTTGATCCTAAGTTGCTCGATCTTCGAGAAGATTGATCCTTTTAGAGTTTTCCCTTTCCTCTCGTCGTCATGTTAGTTGGAGTTCTCAGAGCAAGACTTCGAGACAATGATGGTGATCAAATCAACATTCTTATGAAGTGCAACCTAGATCGTGAAGATTATGTTAGTTTGCATCCCCCTTTCATCTTACCCTACGCTTGAATCTCGGGACGAGATTCTTGCTTCATGGGGGTGAGTTGTCACATCCCTAGCTTCTGGCAATAAATAATTTAAATGCTCAAATAATGTTGGAATTATTTGTGGGACACTGAAATAATTCAGAAAGTGCTCATGAATATTTTCAAGATTTATAAAACTGATTTGGTTTTTAAAACTGGATCAAAAACAAACTACAAAATTAGAAAACAGAAACAAAAATAGAAAAGAGAGAGAAAGGGATCACCTGGACTTACTTGTGCGGCCCACCAGAGTCAGCCCACCGGAGCCAGCTCAGCAGTAGCCCAGCCCAGCAGCCACTTCCCCCCCTGTCGTCTTCCTCCTTGGACAGAAGGACAGGGGCGCGTGCTCGCTGCCTGCTGGCCACGCGCAGGCCACCTCCTCCCTCCCTGCCTGCCTGGCTCCTCCCTAGAGCTCCTAGATGACGCCACGCGCCCCCCCTCGATGCTCTCTCACTCTCCACATGCTCATCCTCTCCTCCGGCTCCCTCCCCCTCTCTTCCCCGAGTGCCGCCGTCGCCACCGCTCGCCATAGCCGTGCCCACCGAGGTCCCCTCGCCTCGCCGACCCGCCCAGGAGAACCACAGGGTCGTCTTCATCATCTACGAGGAGACACGCGATGCCGGACGCCCCGCATCGCCGGCTACCTCGTCTTCTTCCTCCTCTGTCACCGGAGATCGCCGGTGCCCGTCCATCGTCCCTGATGCCTCCCCGAGCCCGTCGAGTCCTCCTTTGGAACCCCAGTGAGCTCCTCCGTCTTCCCCCTCACTCCCCATGCTCTAATATGTGCGCTAGCCACCGCCCGCGAGTCCCGAGAGCCGCCGTCCGCCATGGCCGATGAGGTCCTCGCTCCTGAGCACCTCCGCTCGGTCCAGTGGCACCAGCTTGCTCCTGGAGCTCCCAGGAATCCGCCCCGCCGCTTAGGTCGCTCATCAGCCAAGCGCAGCGCCTCGCCCGTGCTAAGACGAACTCCGGCCGCCGCTGACCTTGTCGTTGCTGCCGCTACGGACGCTGCAGCTTGCACCCGAATGCGTCATCTTCCTGACCTCGCTCCCAGGAGCCGAATGCACCTAGTAGCTCGTCCGTAGCCGCACCATAGCCCCCTAGCCGCTCGAGGCCGAGCTCTGGCTGCCGCCTCGCTCGCTGCAGTTCCCGCTACCAGCCACCCCAGCCTCAGCTGCAGCCACCGCTGGACGCGCCGCGTCCCGGCCGTTCCAACGAGACCAGCCGCGCGTCCTCCCGACGCCGGAGTTGGCCGGATGGGCATCGCCGCCGCGCTCCGGTTATCGCTGGAGTTAATCAGGTGACGTGGTAGATTAGTTAGTGCTAATGATGCAGTTAGTTAACCCTCCTAGTTCACTGACACCTGGGCCCCACGCCCAAATTAACCCCAGTTTTATTTTTGCTTAGGATTAACTAAACCAGAGCGGCCCCACGCGCCAGCTTTGACGAAGCTGACATGGCCGTTGACTGGGCCCATACGTCAGTGTCTCTAGCTAGCACCGTGACACTGACCAGTGGGACCCACTGGTCAGGTTTGACCAGGGGCAGTCTAGTTGACCCGCTAAGGTCAGCATGACGCAATGCTGAGGCAGTAATAGTTTTTTCTGGATTTATTCTTATTCAGAAATTCCAGAAAATAGTATAACTTCTAAAATTCATATAAATTCAACCGTAACTCAGAATTAAATAATTTATATATGAAAAATGATCAGAAAAATACAATCTATCCATCTGTACTAGTTTCATTCATGTTGGAACAACTTAAAGCTGCTCTTTGTATCAAAACATGATAATGCACTTAAGTAATTCATAGTTTGAGTTTGAACTTGAACCTTAGGTTCAAAATAACTCAAACCCATCTGGTTGTAGTTGCATTAGGCCAACACACTCATATTGCCATGTCATGAGCATGCATCATATTGTGCATTGCATTGATTGTGTTCTTTATCTGTTTCCGGTGGTTGTTCCCTCTCGATAGACGTGTTCCGACGATGAGTTCGATGACATCGATGAAGATCTATACTATCTTCAGAAGTGCCAGGCAAGCAAAACCCCCTTGTTCATTCCGATACAAACCCACTCTCTCACTCTGCTCTGTTTTACTGCATTAGGACAACCACGATTCAATTGTTACGTGCTGCGGTAGTTGAACCCCTTATCCTCTGCATGACCTGTCATTGCCACAGTAAATAGATGAAACCCACTAGCATGAGTAGGAGTTGTTTGAGCCCTGATGTGCCTACTCATTCATGCTTGTTTGCCATGCCTGCTATTGCTTAGAGTTGTGTCAGGTCTGATTCATCAGGGATGAATAGGAGGTGTGTGAACATGTCCTACTATGTGTGAGCTAAGTGTGTGAACACGATTTGGTAAAGGTAGCGGTGAGAGGCCATGTAGGAGTACATGGTGGGTTGTCTCATTGAACCCGTCCTCAGGAACTGAGTCCTGTGTTTGTGATCCATGAATAACTACTACCACACATTGGGATCCTTAATTGACTCTCTCGACTTATTAATCAACTCGATCTCTGTCCAGGAGTTGCAACTAGTTTCTGCTATTTGTAGGTAGTGTTAGTAGTCTACCAAGTGGCACCCGGTACAGGCGGGCTTGGGACAGACTAGGCACCGTGGCACGGTGTACCAAGCGTAGATCCACCCATCGAGGTGGGCTTCGGAACCCTGCACACATCATTTGGGGCCATGAGCGACACCCCGACCGGATCTACTTGCGGATGGAACCCGAATAGGCGATAAACCTGGACGAGAGACTTGTGCGGTTAGTTAGGTCGTGTACCACTTGAAGGTTGCCGAGTACATGTCATGTAAACGGCGGTAAGTGGTGAGAGCGTGCGTGAAGAAGTACACCCCTGCAAGGTTAATATTATCTATTCGAATAGCTGTGTCCGTGGTAAAGGACTTCTGGGTTGCCTATACAGTTCATAGACAAGTGAAAGTGGATACTCTAAAATACGCAAGATAAGCGTGAGTGCTATGGATGGCGTTCTCGTAGGGAGACGGGAGCGGATCCATAGTGGTGTATTGATATGGTGAATATGTGGACTCGTGTGCGCCACCTCAAAAGAGTTACTTGCAGTCGTAGTTCAGGATAGCCACCGAGTCAAAGCTGGCTTGCTGCAGTTAAATTCCACCACCCCCTTTGTTGATAATGATGCATATGTAGTTAGATCTGATGTAAGTCTTGCTGGGTACATTTGTACTCACGTTGCTTAATTTATGTTTCTGCAGAGAGACTTCAGTCTCGCTAGTAGTTCCGAGTGGACTTCGACGTTTAACTTGTTACCTCAGCTACGATCTTGTGCCCTCAACAGGATTTGGTAGATAGTCAGGCTTCTCAGCCTTTTTCATTTGTAGATGTCTGTACTCAGACATGTTAAGCTTCCACTTGTTCTTTGACTTGTATGCTCTGAATGTTGGGTCATGAGACTCATGTTTGTAATATCTCGCTCCTCGAAGCCTATTGAATAAATACTTTGAGTCGTAGAGTTATGTTGTGATGCCCTTTTGTATTTGCACATATCGAGCATATTGTGTGTATGATTTGAAATGCTTGACATGTGTGGGATCTGACTATCTAGTTGTTTATCCTTGGTAGCCTCTCTTACCGGAAAATGTCTCCTAGTGCTTCCACTGAGCCTTGGTAGCTTGCTACTGCTCGGGAACACTTAGGCTGGCCGGCATGTGTCCTTCTTCGTTCCTGTGTCTGTCCCTTCGGGGAAATGTCACGCGGTGTCTATCGGAGTCCTGTTAGCCTGCTACAGCCCGGTTTACCGGAGTCCTGCTAGCCCAGTCGCTACAGCTCGGATTCACTCGCTGATGACCGACACGTTCGTTTTTGGGTTATGTATGCTTGTCCCTGTAAGTTAGTGCCACTTTGGGTTCACGACTAGCCATGTCAGCCCAGGTTCTTCTTCATATGGATGATAGCGACACTATCATATACGTGAGCCAAAAGGCGCAAACGGTCCCGGGCCAGGTAAGGTGGCACCCATGGGAATACCGTGCGTGAGGCTGCAAAGTGATATGGTGTGTTACATGCTAGATCGGTGTGACTTAGGATCGGGGTCCTGACAATGCGTCGAACACAGAGAAAGATAGGGGCTTAATGCTTCGCCTCCCAACTTATTTATCATATAGGTAATTGTCAACAATAATAATTCATAATCAAATATATTTGAATGGCCATATATGCTTGGATATTTCCCCACCACATGATGCTGTCCAACTAAAGAATAGTTGAGGTTGAACTAAGAAGGAATACTATTGACTCTTGCATAAAGGTAAATTCATGAAAGTAAAATATAGGCCCTTTGCAGAGGGAAGCAGAGGTTGTCATGCACTTTTTAATTTTTGATGTGCAAACCCTTAGTGCAAAGGAATGTTACATTGTATTACCCTTTGTGATAGCAACCTTTATTATGCAGTACACCACTTTTATTTCTTTACCATCACAAGTTCGTACAACGCTTATTTTCCCTTACAATAAAATATCATACATATTTAGGAATAATTTTTATTGCTTTTTGAACCGATGAAAACTTACTTGAAGGATCTTATTCAATCCATAGGTAGATATGGTGGAAAATCATCGCAAGAAACTAGGTTTAAGGGTTTTGGATGCACAAGTAGTATCTCTACTTAGTACAAAATTTTGGCTAGCAAAAGATCCCAGGCAAGCCCCACATGTTGGAGGATCCATAACAATATAAGTTCTATACAAATATACCCAAACATAACTCATTATGTTGTGTTCCTTGTACAACTTCAACTAATTTGCTCAAGTTTGAAAATAATTAATGGGGCTCACAATCATAGAAGATGTCCAAGATAGTATATTTACATGTGAAATCTCTCTTCCTTCAATATTGTTTCATGAATTGTTCAAGTGACCAATGCTGTGTTTGCTAATTTTCAATAAATTTTACCGCCTATCCTTATTATATGTGAAGTCATTACTCCCCATGAGATAAGCATATAAAACATATATAATTTCAGATTTATGATATTCAATTCATTCAACCATTTACTCGTAGGATATAAGTGAAGCATGAGAGTAAATGACAAAACTACTCCAAAAAGATATAAGTGAAGATCAATGAGTAGTCAAATAGTTAAATAGCCATGTGAGGACTCTCTCTCATTCAAGTTTTGAGATCCAATGATTTTATTCAAACAGCTAGTAAAATGAAAATATACTCCAAGCAAAACACATATCATGTGACGAATAAAAATATAGCTCCAAGTAAGGTGTACCGATAGTGCAGAAGACGAAAAAGGGGATGCCTTACGGGGCATCCCCAAGCTTAGTTGCTTGGGTATTCCTTGAATATTACCTTGGGGTGCCTTGGGCATCCCCAAGCTTAGGATCTTGCCACTCCTTATTCTTTTCATATTTACATCTCACTCAAAACTTGAAAACTTCAATCACACAAAACTTAATGGAACTTCGTGAGATGCGTTAGTATGATAAAGAGCAAATCATTCACTTGGGTAATGTCAAAGACAAGATTCATAATTGTTCTCACACAATGCCTACTGTAGCTTATCATCTCCATAATTTATATCACTTAATATAAGCTATGAAAACACTAAAACAAGCAAACTATCCATTGAAAACAGAATCTGTCAAAAACAGAACAGTCTGTAATGATCTGGACAACAACCATACTTCTTTAACTCCAAAAGATCTGAAAACATAGCACAACATAGACAATTTGTATATCAACCATGTGTAAAAAATTCAGAATTTATCACGTTCCAGTGATTTACAGAATTTTCTGTACTGGACGCAAAAGTTTCTGTTTTTTGCACAGAATCAAGTCAACTATCAACCACACTATCCCAAAGGCTTTATGTGGCACTTTATTGAAAAAAAGATATAAAAATGATTATTACAGTAGCTTAATCATGTGGACAAACAAAAACAATAGGGGTAAATATCGGGTTACCTCCCAACAAGCGTTTTTCTTTAATGCCTTTTTAGCTAGGCATGATATTTTAATGATGCTCTTCTAAGCCAAATTTTGATGATAATTTTATTCATACTCTAAAAGATATAAGTGAAGTTCATAGAGCATTCCACAATTAATAAAGATTGACCAATATCCAAGCTGAAAATATATAAGTGAAGCACACGAAGCATTCTATAAAGCCATACTCAAAAGATTTAAGTGAAGCACAAAGAGCATTCTATAAAGCCATACTCAAAAGATTTAAGTGAAGCACATGAAGCATTCCATAAATCAATGAACGACTATCTCATACTAGCATGATGCATATAAGTGACAATTCTGTACAAACGATTTACTAGATTTAAAAGAATATTATCAATAAATTAATAAAAAATATATTATAACTATGTGAATCAATATTTAAACTGGGCATTTTTGAATTTCAATAAAAATGATATTGTTTCAAATTATGTATTATAATGTCTTAAAATAAATTAAATTATGTCACCCAAATTATAAAAGGCTTAACAAAAAATCATGTGATCAACTTCCATAATGACAGAAAGCTCAAATTTTATAGGTACATAATTGAAACTATAGATTACTACATAATTGTTGTAATCTATTGCAACAATAAATTACTCATTTAGATTACCCCCAGTAGAAAGTATGGATCATTGCTAACGTAGATGGTTTCCGTTATAGATGAAATTTTCGTTTATCATTTGTGAATGTAGCCCACTCGAGCCTAGCCCATGTACACTATTAGCCCAACCTAATTCTCTAAAAAATACTAATGCTTATGTGATCCTCGTCCCTCTGAGACTCTCACTAGACGGCTCCTAGTCCTATCCTCCATGCCTGCTTGTCGAGACACCTTGTTACCCCTTCATTGGTGTATAACCGAACAAGTTTGTTGGTTTGATATTGTTTTCTGTATGGCTCAAGGTTTTATTTTAAAAATTCAATGAACTCTCAATGTCGTGTTCGTGTTCATGCTTTATTTGATCAGCGGTATCTGCTTCATTTGCGGAATTTTCATATTGTTTCTGCTTTCGCCAAGAAAATGTAAAACAAATATGGCAGTATTCAGTTTCATTTGTTTCCCCTCCATTTTGATCCGTATTTTACATGGACTATTTTTTGCAGAGCATCATACTGTGGAGCTGCCGCCACGTGACTGAGGCCGGACTAGTAGCACTCGTGAACAAGTGCCCGGAACTGGAGTGCATCAACGTTGGCGGGATGCGGGTGTCGCCGGAGAGCTTCGCGGGCCTGAAGTCCATCAGCCCCGCCCTGCGGATCAGGTCCATCCCGCAGATCCTCAACGCTGACGTGCAGGTCGCCTGAAAGAAAAAAGATACCGCTGCTATATACTGCGGTCCATCGCTCCATGGAAATTACTATTGAAAGAAAAGGTGAGAATCAAGTGTTTTATGTTGTTCTTGATTCAGGTTGTGTTGATGTGTTGACAGTGTTGTGCATATGTTGACTTGTACATGTTGTAAAGAATAAAATGTAAGACAGACATACTCTGCTGCAAAACTATGCATCTGGACTGTTCAAAAAGTTGGATGTTGTACAGTTACAGACTCGTGGTACCATTCATTTTCAGTTCATTTGTGAGATCAGTTTGACAATAAGTTCCTTGGACTGAGATGTTCATGCCGGTGGACTAGGAACAGGGATCTCAATGTTTTCTTTTGGGCCCTTTTGCTGTTTGTTTATTCACTCATTAGCATTGCTTGAGTAATTGATGCTAGAGTCTCTCACTTGGACCATGTGTTCCACCAAGATAACCTTCCAAGATGGAAACGTCTCAACAACCATACGCCAACCTGTGAGACAAGGACGCGAACCCAACCAAAGGGGTAGCTGCCTCTGTTCTTACTGCCAATAGCTGCAGGAACAGAGGTTCATCCGTTGGTTTGCTCTGACGCCATGGACGGAGAAGGCACTAGCGTGGGATAGCACGTCCAGTGAGTGAGTTCACTCCAAAGGAGCAAATTGGGTTAGTCGCCTGAACCACCCTACTACAAGACTTGCTGATCGTACGGAATAATTCATTGTAGAGGTCAAGGAGTGAGACAATATATGCCAAATGGAACGATTCATCCTGCTGGCCTAAAAAATCGTAAACCGTTTTCAGTTTTGCCATGTTCATTAAACTTCTTTATTTATGTCCAAAAAGGTCAAAAAATAATGGAAGAGCTAAACTGACTGAGGCAACCGTACTTTCTTGTGCTAACAAAAAAATTGAACGAGTTAAGGCAACCCTACTTTGTTGTACTAATAATTTTACTAATGCGAATTTGTCGAACCTAGTTCTCTGCAGGATTCAAGGGCTCTTTGGAGGGACATTTATCATTGACGAATCGGCCTATGCAGTTGCAGACCGTTGCGCAAATCTTAAGTTAAGTATTTTTCTCTTCCCTGAACTTCAGTACTTCAATGGAACAACTCTTGTGTAGCAAACAAACTGCACCTGACAAAGTCTCCCGAAATATAAGGGCCTAACATATGAAGCACATTATTTGGTAGTTTGAGTTATGAAGTGGCATTAGCAGTTAATGAAGAAAAGAACTGCTACTTGTCATGCAAGTAGCTGGGTTGGGCCCATCATGAAAAATGAACTACAGTAATTGTCTATATGCAAGCTCAACTCTCTGGATAGAGATAGGCTCATGATCGCATTCCAGGATGCCTTTTAGTTTTTATAGTTGTGCAACTTATTTCAGACTTTTATTGAGGTTTGCAATTAAGGTTGAGACAGAACACCAGCGAAAAAAAGGTTGAGAGAGAATAATAAGGTTGAGACAGAACACCTGTGAAATGTTTATCTATTGAGAACTTCATCAGGCAGTGACGGTTTGAGAACAGTGTTCACTTGGGAAACGGAGAATGTACATCTTATTTTGTAAATGCTCGCAAAAAACCTCCAGATTGATCCCTGACTCCTTTGAGCCCAGATTCAAAAACATTTCACAGTTTCAAAAAAAAAAAAATCTTAAAACAATTTCACATGTTTATATAGATATGTGAAACTAAATTCTTAAACTTACACTAATTCCTTTGTAGAAAAAATGATGATTTTTTTCAAATGAACAACATCGACATACAATACTTTAAATTCTACCCACTTAGGCATGTTATGAATGTGAAACTAAATTCTTAAACTTACACTAATTCCTTTGTAGAAAAAATGATGTTTTTTTTTC
Source organism: Triticum aestivum (assembly GCF_018294505.1). Lineage (NCBI taxonomy): Eukaryota > Viridiplantae > Streptophyta > Magnoliopsida > Poales > Poaceae > Triticum > Triticum aestivum. Next base: position 28,526,632 of record NC_057813.1, on the reverse strand, counting down.
AAATGAACAACATCGACATACAATACTTTAAATTCTACCCACTTAGGCATGTTATGAATGGTATGATACTGGTACAAAGTAAAAAAGCACCCCACCCAACCTCATCTTGAATCTGAAGAACAAAAAGGGGAAATTTGACCAAAGACGAGTGTTAACAATGTGAGATAGTAGTGGAGAGGATTCGAGAAACAAACTACTTGTTGGCAACTCAAACATTTTAAACATACTTATTTGGTTACAGCTAAACTTGGTATTCTTGCACATTGGAGAACTCCATGAAGGTATTTATTAGATTTAGATTCTCTAGAACACCCTACTGAGTTTTGTAGATATATAAGATCACTATGGATAAGAACACATAAATACACTAGATGAGGATACATAAAGACACTATAATAGTACAATAAAATGCATAAATCAATTTTTAATAATGTGATACTTTTTGTCTGCTTAGAATAAAGTAAAATGCAGTATAACAAATTAGTTTCTTAAACAAACTACTAAAAACATGTTTTATGACAAATATAGTTGTAGTTTAGCACAACTAATGTATTGACATGAATAAATATTATAATCATACAAAAATATGTATATTACTGTGAGAGTCAATACATTATTAACTCTAATATTTTTATCCAAATAATATTGAAGATAGTATAGTGAAAAATATATGACATGCATTTAGTGAATAAGAGATAAACTGAAGCAAAAATGTTTAGTATAAATATGTGTGAGCAATTATTTGTAACTAAGTTCACTAGACATCACCAATAACATACTTGATTATTTCAGGTAGAAAAAAAATTATTTCAGCTAATTTTGTTAGACATCGTAAAAAGATTTATTTGATTTTTTTTACCATGAATATGCATAAATATGATAAATCTGCAACTTGGATTCGATTATATTAAATTACAATGTAAAATAAAAAAGTGTTAGCAAATATATAAACAAAAATTTAGGCAATTGTTTATATTATTTTAAAATAATTAAAGTGTATTTCTTTGATTCTGAAAATATGAATTGCCATTAAAAAGTATGTTAATGCTTAAAAAATTTGTTTCAAATGGTTCATTAGTTCAACCAAAATTTTAATGGGACATATACATTTCCCCTCCTAATTTCGGCCCGACCTCATCTTTACCCCTAAATAAAAACAATGTTCAACTATACCCCTCTTCCGTTTGGTGCCCTTATGGAAATACCCCTCTGTGTTGTTTCCGTCCGGTCAAAGAGGTTTGCTCGTCAAATGGACGTTTTCTGGACATAGTTGCCCTTGTGTGCATATGCCACTGACACGTGGGACCTACCCTTCGGAAAAAACCTCTCTCTTATAGGTGGACCCCACCATGGAAACTCTCTCTCACACACAACTTCTCTCTCTCTCTCCTAACATGCGGGCCACGAGACCCATGGTCAAAGTCTATTGGCATTTAAATTAATCTAAGCAGATTCTTTTAGCTTGCTAATTAAACTAGGGGCCAAATGTCACAGACTAACATTTTAACTAAATGGGTAATTACCCATTAACCTAAATTAGTGGGAGCCACATGTCAGTGGCACATCTCAGCAAAGTCATCGCCTGCAACCAAACCGGACGGCGGAGACCGCATGGCAGGCCATGGGAGTAGAGGGTGAGGCTTCCAGGGTGTACCCTGAGCTCGTGTGCATCGAGGGAATGCAACAGGAGAGTGCGGGGTGGCGGGAGGCGAGCTGCTGGCAGAACTAAGTGGCAACAGAAGCTCCGATGTGACGACGACTAGGCTACAGGGCACAACCAAGCCGGCCGACTAGTGGACAGGCGGCATGATCTGAAGCTTCTACTAGGCATACAAGTCGAGGCATTTAGCGATCGCTACCTTGGGTTACCAACAGCAGTTGGGAGGATTTCCAGTGGTACTTTTGATCACATTGGGGAGCGTTCAAGGAGCAAAATGAATGGTTGGGCAGAGCGACTTCTAGCTTGCGCTGGAAGAGAGTCACTGATCAAGTCAGTAATACAAGCTATTCCAATGTTCAGTATGAGTTGCTTCCTTCTTTCAAAAAGGGTATGCAAAAGTTTAACATCTAGCACGGCTAAATTTTGGTGGAGTGGATCCCTTGATCGACGTGCGATGCATTGGTTGGCCTGGGATAAACTTGCATCTCCAAAAGCCCAAGGTGGTATGGGCTTCCGGGATTTCAAATTATTTAACTTGGCGCTGCTCGGGAAACACGGATGGAGATTCAGCACAAATCTGGATTCATTATGTGCCAGGGTTATAAAGGGCCGATACTTCCCCGACCGGGAATTCTTGGAGGCCACGGTGCCAAAGACGACCTCTGCTATTTGGCGCGCAATTGTCGCAGGCAGGAGGGCGCTTGATGTTGGGCTAATCAAAAGGGTTGGCGACGGGACTACTATCTCCATTTGGCATGATAAGTGGATCCCAGGTTTACAAACTTTATCTCCTATGATTGTACCAGGAGGGACGACGCTGGGAACGGTGGACCAGCTTATTGATACAGACAACTGGTCATGGCGTAGGGAGCTGATTCGTGATGTGTTTACTGCACTCGAAGCGGATGCGATATTGAATATCCCACTACGCAGAGGTGGCGGCGATGATTTTCTTGCTTGGGCCCATGAAAGAAGCGACATCTATTCTGTCAAGTCGGCGTACCGTGCTCTTGTGACTCAAAAGGAGCGTCTAGCTCTCGAGGAAGGGACGGTTACCGGATCCTCACAGACTGAAGAACAGATGTGGAAGTCGCTATGGAAGCTCAAGGTGTTGCTGAAAGTGCGCGTGTTCTGGTGGAGGGTCGTCCGTGGCATCCTCCCTGATGAATCCACCTTGAGGTACCGTCATATCAAACCCATCAGTCGATGCAATGTTTGTCATGCAATGGATGAAGATTTAATGCACGCTCTAGTGCATTGCTCTCATGCCAAGTTGTTCTGGGAGCAGGCCTTTGCTTTGTTCGATCTCCGCAGGCCGCGCCTACACCCGGATACATGGGCCCGTGATATTATTTGTGATGGGCGGTTTTCTGATTTGGAAAGGTCTCAGATGATCTCAATAATGTGGGCTATTTGGCACTCTAGAAATAGAGTTACTCATGATGATGATCAACTTGATCCTTTTTTATCAGTCAAGAGGATACGAGAGGACTTGGCGTTACTCGATATTTCTCTTCCACATGCTTCGGTGCTGCCAGGTTTTGGGTGGACACCTCCTGAAGAGGGGGTCATCAAGATCAATACCGATGCGGCTGTGAATTTGGACTTCAATAAGGTGGGAGCTGAAGGTGTAGCACGTTCCAGGAAGGCCTTGTTGGGAGTTTGGAGTAAACCTTATATAGGGTTCTCGGATCCGTTCATTGGAGAGACCATGGCTTTGCGTGATGGAGTCATCTTTGCTAACTTGCGTGGCTTCTCACATGTGATCATGGAAACAGACTGCCTGAAGATAGTTAATCTCTGGAATACTCGTCATAACAGCCTTTCTGTTGTGGCTCCTTTACTCGTAGAAATTGGAGAGCTAGCTTCATCTTTTTCTTCTTTTGTTGTTCAACATTTAAACAGGGCAGCCAATGTACCGGCCCACCTCTGTGCTAAACACGCAAGCACATTGTTGGTCACCGAAAGTTGGACTGGCTCAAGACCTTCCTTCCTACTCACCAGCCTTTTGGCGGATGATGCTAGGAGTGCCTTTGTTGAATAAAAGCTCTCGGATTGGGTTGCAAAAAAAAAATTAACTTAATTAGCCAAGATTGATCAACAATGCACAGAACTAAAAGACCAGCCCATGTGACATCATGGCTTTGCCCTGTGCCGTTTGTTTTGCCCTGCCATCAATCAGAATCATCAGTTCGGCATCCGATCAGATCGACCGTGTATCTGCGTTTCGCTGCTATATGGGAGTATAGGTCTAGTGCGCTTCCCGTGGCCACTTGCCGCCGTTCGCCTCGCCGCCGTCCACAATCACATACGAGCACATGAAGGGACGCCAAGAGATTGGAGACCTGCTGTGAGCATCTATGTATTCCAATCTGTCCACTTAGAGTCCTGCAACAGCGGCCTCTTTTTGCCGTCGGCGGCGTTCCGCACGCAGATGGCACTGTTAAGCGAACTCTCTGGCTATCGTTTCTTAAGGTATATACATACAGCTAATCTACTCTTTGATGCACCAATTTTAAATAACCTAATTCATAAGAATAGTTAATTACTACATCTACTGAGATGAGATATAGATCTAATTTATATGTTCTTCCATTTTTTTAAGAAAAGGAGGACGATCCCTGGCCTCTGCATCTGGACGATGCATACGACCACTTTATTAATTATTGACACAAGACCGTACAGAGTCATACAACAATAAGTCTAAAGCCACCAAACTAAGCAACAACTGTCGCTATCCCTATCCAGTTGATGTAGGGGCGCTGAAAGTCTGGGCCTCATACCAAACAGACCACACAGCCAAACCTAACCATCTAAAGACTTGAGGTCCCACCTAGGACGCCTGCCGGGAATGGGCACCCACCAGTCTGGCGTGCTTCTCAACTAGGACCCCTGCCGGGTACGAGGCCGCCGCAGCCACTTGTCACGAACCCATCTTCAGAGCTGTACTGCTGCATTAACCTTGGCCGGTCCAACTGCCGCCGACACCACCATGACGCCAGGCAGCGTCACCCTCCTGCGCGAGTCCATCTCCGCTCATCAGGCGCCGAGTCTCCACTGCGCCACGCCGCCGAGATCCGCCGTCATCAATGGAGCAGATGAAACACCGCTCCTCCTCTTGTCCCCTCCAACCAGCAGTCGCTCCAAAACGATGCCCCCAGGAGGGAGAACGGTACCGATAGCACCGTCATCGTCCGATCCGGTAGACCCAGATCTAGGGTTTCCCTAGAACTTCCTGATCAGGTTGATGAGACCTGCTACGACGATGCCTCCAGAAGGAAACGACGTCTGAGACGCCGCCATCGTCCGCCAAGACCGCAGTCTGGCGCTATTTTCACCGGAAGCCACGTCTTCCCGATCTCGTGGCTGGCTGGAACCGAGCGGAACCTCGGCATGAAGACGTATATTGCCGTCGATACTCCGGCGGAGATCTGGCATCTCTTCACCGGTCCCTCCACGCGCCGCCGGTCGGCGAAAGGCCTCCCCGCGACGGATCCAAATGGGGCGTTGGATCCGTAGTAGCCGTCGTCACCATGACGAGCAGGACAGCCCACCTCGCCGGATGGGGCGCTGCCACCGCCGCCGTCCATGCAGGGCCGCCGCTCCGCCGTGATAGCCCCTGCGATGGTGCTCCGGCCCCCGCCGCTCAGCCCGGATTCTCCGTCCTAGCCGCCGCCGTTGGATCTCATGAGAAGGGCTGCCCCCGCCTCCTCAGATGCGATCCGCCGCAACCACCCGCCCAGGAGCTTTGGCACCGGGCCCGCCGCCACCGCGGCCCACGCCGGCGGCAGCGGCGGCAGGAGGGGGTGGGAGGGAGGGGCTGGCGGCGCTAGGGTTGGGGCCCCTGGCGTCGCCCGGGGGGAGGCGACGCGAGGGGGACGCGAGGACGACTGAAAAATAGTTCTGTAAGAATTTTAGCTATACAATATTATCTAGTTTAACCTTGAGAGGAATTAAGAATAATGCAGATTATACTCTCTCCACACTTAATATGGGACTGCGGGAGTAACTTTTATAATCTTATAGATAAATGTGTGCATAGCTAAATTTAAACAAACAATCTGACAACATTTTTTTTTGCGAATACACAACATTTATTGTTGCGACTTGTATAACTAAGACAAATTGTACATGTGATGTTATTCAAAAACGTATGTTCGTGAGTGTGAGACTTGATCCTTGCTTCTTTGCCCCCCTTCCCATATTCAAATCCTGGCTCCGCCCCTGGGGCAAAGGGGAAAGGTTCGCGAGCTCAAAGAGAAGTTGCCGGTGAGTTGGAGAGGCCAGGGAGGCTCTGTAGACGACGAATCGAGCGACAATGGCGCTAGATGTTGTAGAAGAAAGACGATGATGGTTGGCTTGATTTCATCCCTCCTAGATCAAACCCGTCAATGGTGAGGTAGAGGGCGTCCTCGCGGAGCTCGTGGACTGATGTCTACTACACAACCTTCTTCTTGTAGACGTTGTTGGGCCTGCAAGTGCACAGGTTTGTAGGACAGTAGCAAATTTTCCTCAAGTGGATGACCTAAGGTTTATCAATCCGTAGGAGGCGTAGGATGAAGATGGTCTCTCTCAAGCAACCCTGCAACCAAATAACAAAGAGTCTCTTGTGTCCCCAACACACCCGATACAATGGTAAATTGTATAGGTGCACTAGTTCGGCGAAGAGATGAAGATACAAGTGCAATATGGATGGTAGATATAGGTTTTTGTAATCTGAAATAATAAAAACAGCAAGGTAAGTAATGATAAAAGTGAGCGTAAACGGTATTGCAATGATAGGAAACAAGGCCTAGGGTTCATACTTTCACTAGTGCAAGTTCTCTCAACAATAATAACATAGATAGATCATATAACAACCCGTCAACATGCAACAAAGAGTCACTCCAAAGCCACTAATAGCGGAGAACAAACGAAGAGATTATGGTAGGGTACGAAACCACCTCAAAGTTATTCTTTTGGATCAATCTATTCAAGAGTTCGTACTAGAATAACACCTTCAGACACAAATCAACCAAAACCCTAATGTCACCTAGATACTTCATTGTCACCTCAAGTATCCGTGGGCATGATTATACAATATGCATCACACAATCTCAGATTCATCTATTCAACCAACACAAAGTACTTCAAAGAGTGCCCCAAAGTTTCTACCGGAGACTCAAGAACGTGTGCCAACCCCTATGCATAGGTTCATGGGCGGAACCCGCAAGTTGGTGACCAAAACATACATCAAGAGGCACATGATATCCCATTGTCACCACAGATAAGCACGGCAAGACATACATCAAGTGTTCTCATAAAAGACTCAATCCGATAAGATAACTTCAAAGGGGAAACTCAATTCATCACAAGAGAGTAGAGGGGGATAAATATCATAAGATCCAACTACAATAGCAAAGCTCGGGATACATCAAGATCGTGCCATAGAGGGAACACAAGAGAGAACACGAGAGAGAGAGAGATCAAACACATAGCTACTGGTACATACCCTCAGCCCCGAGGGTGAACTACTCCCTCCTCCTCATGGAGAGCGCCGGGATGATGAAGATGGCCACCGGTGAAGGATCCCCCCCTCCGGCAGGGTGCCGGGAAGGGCTCCCAAGAGGTTTTTGGTGGCTACAGAGGCTTGCGGCGGTGGAACTACCGATCTATCTTGATATTCGATGTTTTTAGGGTACGGGGGAATATATAGGCGAAAGAAGTCGGTCGGGAGGTGCTGGAGGGGCCCACGAGACAGGGGGCGCGCCCTACAGGGGGGGCACCCTCCTATCTCGTGGAGTCCTCGAGTATCTTCTGACTTGAACTCCACGTAGGATGATATTCTTCCAAAAAATCACGTTGCCAAAGGTTTCATTCCGTTTGGACTCCGTTTGATATTCCTTTTCTTCGAAATACTGAAACAGGCAATAAAACAGCAATATGGGCTGGGCCTCCGGTTAATAGGTTAGTCCCAAAAGTAATATAAAAGTGTATAATAAAGCCCATAATCATTCAAAACAGGTAATATAATAGCATGGAACAATCAAAAATTATAGATATGTTGGAGACGTATCAAGCATCCCCAAGCTTAATTCCTGCTCGTCCTCGAGTAGGTAAATGATAAAAACAGAATTTTTGATGTGGAATGCTACCTAGCATGATTCTCAATGTAATTTCTCTTTATTGTGGCATGAATGTTCAGATCCAAATGATTCAAGATAAAAGCTTATAAAACATAAAAATAATAATGCTTCAAAGCATACTAACAAATAACCATGTCCTATCAAAATAGCATAGCCAAAGAAAGCTTATCCCTACAAAATCATATAGTTAGGCCATGCTTCATTTTCATTACACAAAATACTCCCATTATGCACAACCCCGATGACGAGCCGAGCAATTGTTTCATACTTCTTAACGCGCTTCAGCTTTTTCAACTCTTATGCAATACATGAGCGCAAGCCATGGACATAGCACTATGGTGGTATATGGTGGTGGTTGTGAGGACAAAAAGGGAGAAGATAGTCTCACATAAACTAGGCGTATTAACGGACTATATGGAGATGCCCATTAATAGATATCAATGTGAGTGAGTAGGGATTGCCATGCAACTGATGCACTAGAGCTATAAATATATGAAAGCTCAACAAAAGAAACTAAGTGGGTGTGCATCCAACTTGCTTGCTCACGAAGACCTAGGGCATTTTGAGGAAGCCCATCATTGGAATATACAAGCCAAGTTCTATAATAAAAAATTCCCACTAGTATATGAAAGTTACAACATATGAGACTCTCTATCATGTAGATCATGGTGCTACTTTGAAGCACAAGTGTGGAAAAAGAGATAGTAGCAATTGTCCCTTCTCTCTTTTTCTCTCATTTTTTTCTTTTCTCATTTTTTCTTTTTCTTTTTTTCTTTTTCTTTCTTTCTTTTTCTTTTCTCTTTCTTTTTCTTTCTTTTTGGTGGGCTTCTTTGGCCTCTTTTATTTTTATAAAGTCCGAAGTCTCATCCCGACTTGTGGGGGAATCATAGTCTTCATCATTCTTTCCTCACTGGGACAATGCTCTAATAATGAAGATCATCAACACTTTTATGGATTTACAACTCAAGAGTTACAACTCAAAGCTAGAACAAGATATGACTCTATATGAATGCCTCCCGCGGTGTACCGGGATATGCAATGAATCAAGAGCGACATGTATGAAAATTATGAAGGTGGCCTTGCCACAAATACGATGTCAACTACATGATCATGCAAAGAGCAATATGACAATGATGAAACGTGTCATAATAAACGGAACGGTGGAAAGTTGCATGGCAATATATCTCGGAATGGCTATGGAAATGCCATAATAGGTAGGTATGGTGGCTGTTTTGAGGAAGGTAAATAATGGGTTCAATACCGGTGAAAGTTGCGCGGTAATAAGAAAGGCTAGCAAAGTGGAAGGATGAGTGTGCGTATATCCATGGACTCACATTAGTCATAAATAACTCATATACTTATTGCAAAAGTCTACTTAGCCCTCGAAGCAAAGTACTACTAGGCATGCCCCAAGAGGGATAGATTGGTAGAAAAAGACCATCACTCGTCCCCGACTGCCACTCATAAGGAAGACAATCAAAAGAGCACCTCATGCAACAAATTTGTCACACAACTTTTACCATACATGCATGCTACGGGACTTGCCAACTTCAACAAAAGTATTTCTCAATTTCATAATTACCCACTAGCATGACTCTAACATTACTACCTTTATATCTCAAAACAATTATCAAGCAGCATATTGATCATAGCATCCAATTCACCTCCTATGATAGTTTTCATTCAAATTACCATGGTGTTTAATACTCTCAAAATAATATAAGTGAAGCATGAGAGACTAGCAATTTCTTCAAAATATAACCACCGCCGTGCTCTAAAAGATATAAGTGAAGTACTAGAGCAAACGCCAAACTACTCCGAAAGATATAAGTGAAGATCAAAGAGTAGCTAAATAATTATGCAACTATATGAAGACTCTCTCTCATTTAAGAATTTCAGATCTTGGTATTGTATTCAAGCAGCAAGCAAAGAAAAACAAAATGACATTGCAAGGATAGCACAACTCATGTGAAGAAGCAAAAACTTAGGCTCAACCGATACTAACCGATGATTGCCGAAGAAGAAAGGTGGGATGCCTACCGGAGCATCCCCAAGCTTAGATGCTTGAGACTTCTTGAAATATTATTTTTGGGTGCCTTGGGCATCCCCAAGCTTGAACTTTTGTGTCTCCTTAATTCCCCTCATATCATGGTTTCTCTGTTTATCAAAAGCTTCATTCACAACAAACTCAACAAGAACTCGTGAGATAGGTTAGTATAAGCCAATGCAAAACCTTATCACTTTCTACTGTAACAAATCACTAAAATTATTATTCAACATTGCATACTAAATGCCTCTTCATATTTAATACTCCTATCCTCAAATAAAATCATTAAACAAGCAAAAACTAACAAAAGAAAATGATGCTCCAAGCAAAACACATATCATGTGGCGAATAAAAATATAGCTCCAAGTAAAGTTACCGATGAACTAAGACGAAAGAGGGGATGCCTTCCGGGGCATCCCCAAGCTTAGGCTCTTGGTTGTCCTTGAATATTAGTTTGGGGTGCCTTGGGCATCCCCAAGATTAGGCTCTTGCCACTCCTTATTCCATAGTCCATCGAATCCTCACCCAAAACTTGAAAACTTCAACCACACAAAACTCAACACAAAACTCGTAAGCTCCGTTAGTATAAGAAAATAAAACCACCACTTAGGTACTGTATTGAAATCATTATAAATTCATATTGGTGTAATATCCACTGTATTATAACTTCTCTATGGTTCATACCCTCCGATACTACTCATAGATTCATCAAAATAAGCAAACAACACATAGAAAACAGAATCTGTCAAAAACAGAACAGTCTGTAGTAATCTGTATCAAACGTATACTTATGGAACCCCAAAAATTATGAAATAAATTTATGAACCTGAGTAATTTGTCTATTAATCATCTGCAAAAAGAATCAACCTAAAAGCACTCTCCAGTAAAAAATGTCAGCTATTCTCGTGAGCGCTAAAGTTTCTGTTTTTCACAGCAAGATCATAAAAACTTCACCCAAGTCTTCCCAAAGGTTCTACTTGGCACTTTATTGAAACAAAAGCTATAAAACATGATTACTAAAGTAGCATAATCATGTGGACACACAAAAATAGTAAGGATAAATATTGGGTTGTCTCCCAACAAGCGCTTTTCTTTAATGCCTTTTTAGCTAGGCATGATGATGGCAATGATGCTCACATAAAAGATAAGAATTGAAACATAACGGGAGCATCATGAAGCATATGACTAGCACATTTAATCCTAACCCACTTCCTATGCATAGTGATTTTGTGAGCAAAAAACTTATGGGAACAATAATCAACTAGCAAAGGAAGGTAAAACAAGCATAGCTTCAAAACTTTAAGCACATAGAGAGGAAACTTGATATTATTGCAATTCCTACAAGCGTAAGTTCCTCCCTCATAATAATTTTTAGTAGCATCATGAATGAATTCAACAATGTAACCAGCACCTTAAGCATTCTTTTCATGATCTTTGTTGCTCCTTCTTTTCTTTTTCTTCTTCACATTATGTGTAGGTTCAACCTTCCTCTTTGAGCTCCTTATTGATGAGATTGGTTGAATAGAAAGCTCCTCCTCGTTGCCTGATTCATCATAAGAAATAATAGGAGGATATTGGAAAGTCTCTTCCCTTTCATTAGTATTCTCATCATCTTCTATTTGCTTTCTTTTCTTTAGGTAATTGGCAATATAAGGATTTTCAATGCAATTCACCGCACAAAACATATAAATCTTTTCTAGATCAATATCAAGGAATTTCTTATGGGCAAATTCTGGAAGATCCTTAAGTAAACGTTTCAATTCTTCATAACCCAAAAGTAAACTAAGTTCATTGTAATGTGCAGGGGAGATCAAATCATCACAATTTTTGGACACAATTTGATCATGAAACAATTTGCATTGGAGATGTAAATGACCACGTTCATTGCAAAGTTCACAAATACGGCAAAGGAATTTTAAATTTTCAGCACTCACATCTATCCTTTCTTGCAACCATTTAGTTTCTAAATGCTTATGACTCTTGCAATAAATATCTTCTCTATTAGGTGTGTTCATGAAAACATGCACTCCACAAAAGTTGACATGCTCATAAGAGATATTTTCATCATGACTAGAGCAATCATCATTAATACTATGGATATTCAAGGAGTTCATATTTAAAACATTGCAATCATGATCATCATTCAAATATTTAGTATCAAGCATTCTAATGCATTCTTCTTCTAGCACTTGAGCACAATTTCCTTTCCATCAAACTCACGAAAGATATTAAAAAGATGAAGCGTACGAGACAAACTTAACTCCATTTTTTTGTAGTTTTCTTTTATAAACTAAACTAGTGATAAAACAAGAAAAAAAGAGATTTGATTGCAAGATCTAAAGATATACCTTCAAGCACTCACCTCCCCGGCAACGGCGCCAGAAAAGAGCTTGATATCTACTACACAACCTTCTTCTTGTAGACGTTGTTGGGCCTGCAAGTGCACAGGTTTGTAGGACAGTAGCAAATTTCCCTCAAGTGGATGACCTAAGGTTTATCAATCCGTAGGAGGCGTAGGATGAAGATGGTCTCTCTCAACCAACCCTGCAACCAAATAGCAAAGAGTCTCTTGTGTCCCCAACACACCCAATACAATGGTAAATTGTATAGGTGCACTAGTTCGGCGAAGAGATGAAGATACAAGTGCAATATGGATGGTAGATATAGGTTTTTGTAATCTGAAATAATAAAAACAACAAGGTAAGTAATGATAAAAGTGAGCGTAAAAGGTATTGCAATGATAGGAAACAAGGCCTAGGGTTCATACTTTCACTAGTGCAAGTTCTCTCAACAATAATAACATAGATAGATCATATAACAATCCGTCAACATGCAACAAAGAGTCACTCCAAAGCCACTAATAGCGGAGAACAAACGAAGAGATTATGGTAGGGTACGAAACCACCTCAAAGTTATTCTTTCGGATCAATCTATTCAAGAGTTCATACTAGAATAACACCTTAAGACACAAATCAACCAAAACCCTAATGTCACCTAGATACTCCATTGTCACCTCAAGTATCCGTGGGCATGATTATACGATATGCATCACACAATCTCAGATTCATCTATTCAACCAACACAAAGTACTTCAAGGAGTGCCCCAAAGTTTCTACCGGAGAGTCAAGAACGTGTGCCAACCCCTATGCATAGGTTCATGGGTGGAACCCGCAAGTTGGTCACCAAAACATACATCAAGAGGCACATGATATCCCATTGTCACCATAGATAAGCACGGGAAGACATACATCAAGTGTTCTCATAAAAGACTCAATCCGATAAGATAACTTCAAAGGGGAAACTCAACTCATCACAAGAGAGTAGAGGGGGAGAAACATCATAAGATCCAACTACAATAGCAAAGCTCGGGATACATCAAGATCATGCCATAGAGGGAACACGAGAGAGAACATGAGAGAGAGAGATCAAACACATAGCTACTGGTACATACCCTCAGCCCCGAGGGTGAACTACTCCCTCCTTGTCATGGAGAGCGTCGGGATGATGAGGATGGCCACCGGTGAAGGATCCCCCCCTCCGACAGGGTGCCAGGAATGGCTCCCAAGAGATTTTTGGTGGCTACAGAGGCTTGCGGCGACGGAACTCCCGATCTATCTTAATATTAGATGTTTTTATGGTACGGGGGAATATATAGGCGAAAGAAGTCGGTCGGGAGGTGCTCGAGGGGCCCACGAGATAGGGGGGCGCGCCCTATAGGGGGGGGGGGCGCCCTCCTATCTCGTGGAGTCCTCGAGTATCTTCTGACTTGAACTCCACGTATCCAGGATGATATTCTTCCAAAAAATCACGTTGCCGAAGGTTTCATTCCGTTTGGACTCCGTTTGATATTCCCTTTCTTCGAAATACTGAAACAGGCAATAAAACATCAATATGGGCTGGGCCTCCGGTTAATAGGTTAGTCCCAAAAGTAATATAAAAGTGTATAATAAAGCCCATAATCTTTCAAAACAGGTAATATAATAGCATGGAACAATAAAAAATTATAGATATGTTGGAGACGTATCATGGACATGGTGGTTGGACGGGGGCTAGCCGGTGGCTACGCGTACGTGGAACGGTGACAAGTGGTAGCTCTAGGGGGCCCTCGAAATCAATAGAAGGAGAAAGGAAAACATGCGTCTAAGAGAGGGGCATGTGTGGCATTCTTAGCCGGTCGAGAGCGTCGGTGGAAGCAAGAGGTGGCGTCACACGTGCACGCTCGTGGCCGCCACACGCGCTCGTGCCAGGAGGCACGAGGTCGAAGAAAGAGATTAGCCGCGGTGGTGGGCTGGGCTGCCTACATGGGCCGCTATAGGTAATGTTCTCTCTGCCTTTTTTTAGTTTTCTCTATCTTCTTTAGTGAGGGGTAAAAATGTCCAGAAAACATCCATTTGACGATCAAACCCCTTTGAATGGACAAAAACGACACGGAGGGGTATTTCCATAAGGGCACCAGACGGAAGAGGGGTATAGTTGAGCACTGTTTTTATTTATGGGTAAAGATGAGGTCGGGCCGAAATTGGGGGGGGGGCTGGAATTGGCCCAATTTTAAAATATAAGTTGTACCTGAAATGACTTCATGATATACTTTGTAACAACAAATAAACAACTTACTATATTTTCAATGTGTCCCTATTTTCCAGTTCGTTTCTCGTCTTGTGCACTCTATCCACTCTCCAAGAGATCGCAATAGTACCATCGCGGATACCGCCCAGGCCTTGCCAGATCTCCGCCGCTCCACCCACACCTAGGCGCCTGCCTGCCTTGGCCTACACATCTATATCTGGATCCATCTGTCAACCAGGTACCCTCCGCCATTGCCGACACCGTTCACGGCCGACACCACGCCCGGCAGGTGTTTGGCTAAATGACATAGCAATTTTTTGGACCTTCTCATTGTTTTACTTGAAGCAAAGACGATTAATTCAGGCGAGGAGTGTTTCTATTACTTCATGTATTCGTCTTCACCAAAGGACGAGGAAGATGAGGATCAGACAATGATGACGAAGGCAATTCTTGAAGAGAAACGGGGAAAGCAGGAGAGCATGTTCTCAACTACAAGGGTTCAACAAAGAGATATCGACTTTTGCATTGATAGAGGGCATGGGACCATATGAATATGTACAATGACTAGTTTTCCTTGATGCACTCTTCGGTCCCTATTTCCAACGCCGATCCCGTACGCGATGACATATGTTCGAATGCATCTACTAGTCTGTCAGGGCCTATGATGATTACTTAAGCTGAAGAAGTCCATTTAGCTAAAATTGCTAGGTTTAAACAAGGGACAACACAAAATCCCATCCGACCCTTAGGAACACACACCTTCCACCAAGCCATCCAGTGCTTCCTCTTTTGATTGTCATTGTCATCCCACCAAAATTGTGAGATCACGTGAGTGATTCCTTTACAAATTCAGTTAGGATATTTAAAAAAGGGCATTGCATAAGTGAGATTAGCTTGAATATTAGACTTGAGGAGAACCTCCTTCCCTCCACTAGATAATTGTCTTTCTTTCAATCCATTGATCCTCAAATAATACGATCGAGTAAATACTACAAGCAATTAGTCTTGTCCATGCCCACATTAGCTGGTAAACCCTAATATATGTCACTAAGAGTTTCTGTCATGATGTCTAGAATGGTACAGATTTTCTCCCTAGTTTCTCCACTTGTATTTTGGCTAAATAAAATGCTTACTTTTCGACACTCAGTAACTGCCCCAAGG
This sequence comes from Triticum aestivum, assembly GCF_018294505.1. Lineage (NCBI taxonomy): Eukaryota > Viridiplantae > Streptophyta > Magnoliopsida > Poales > Poaceae > Triticum > Triticum aestivum. The sequence goes on along the minus strand of NC_057813.1, from coordinate 28,511,073 downwards.
CGACATAGTAGGAATCCAAAATAGATTCTAGAGACTAAGTATTTTGTGAATTAGCCTTCATGAAAACCAAGGAATCATCAACGAAGAGGGGGTAGGTAATAGAAGGGGCTTCTCTGCATACCTTAACTCCCAAACCATTTTTATTTTCCTCCGCATGAGATAAATGAGTAGTCAACCCCTCAATACACAACAAAAACAGATATGTAGATAACAGATCTCCCTACCTTAATCCTCTTGTGGGTTTAAAACTCTCAATTTCTTTTAAATTAAATCAAACCTCATATTCAATAGTAGATAAACATTGCATAACCAAGTTAACCCAATTAACATGGAACCCAAGCTTCAGCAATGTTTCTTTCATAAAAATCCATTCAACTCAATCATAAGCTTTATGCATGTCAAGCTTGATAGCACACAACCCTTCTTTTACATCATTATTATTCTCAATTTTATGGAAATATTCATAGGCCACTAAAACATTATCCGTAATCATCCTCCCAGGCATAAAAGCACTCTCAGTCGGGCTAATTATCTTTGGTAATATAACTTTCAAGTGTCCAACCACCTTCTTTGAAATGACCTTATACACCACATTACACAAATTGATGGGTCCGACTTGTGTCACCTTATGTGGAGAATTGACCTTTGGGATCATAACAATAATATTATCATTCCACCCTGGTGGGACGACACCAAAATTCGTTGCTTCAAGGACTTCTTCAACTAGATTGTCCCCTAACGTGAACCGAACTCTCTTATAAAAAATAGCATAAAGTCTGTCAGGGTCCTGGACCTTTAAATCTCCAATATCAAAAAAAGTCTTACAAACATCCTCGACGGAATAAGGGGCTAGAAGTGCGTTGTTACTAAGGGAGTCCTGGACTAAGGGGTCCTCGAGAGTCCGGCCCGTGTGCTATGATCCAGACTGATGGGCCGTGAAGATACAAGGTAGAAGGCATTTCCCCGTGTCTGGATGGGACTCTCCTTCGCGTGGATGGCAAGCTTGGCGTCCGGATGAGTAGATTCCTTCTTCTGTAAACCGACTGTGTACAAACCGAAGGGTTTAGTTTGTAGAGGCCATGACAAATCATATAGGCTAGACATCTAGGGTTTAGCCATTATGATCTTGAGGTAGATCAACTCTTGTAACCCATATACTCATCAAAGTCAATCAAGCAGGAAGTAGGGTATTACCTCCATTAAGAGGGCCCAAACCTGGGCAAACATCATGTCCCCTTATCTCCTGTTACCATCGATCTTCAGACGCACAGTTCAGGATCCCCTTGTCTCCTGTTACCATTGATCTTCAGACACACAGTTCGGGACCCCCTACCCGAGATCGGCCGGTTTTGGCACCGACATTGGTGCTTTCATTGAGAGTTCCGCTGTTCCATCGACAGAAGGTTCGATGGCTCGTTCGATCATCTACAACGATGCTGTTTCGGGGGAGACTTTTCTCCCCAATCAAATTTTTGTGTTCGACGGCTTCGTGCTGCGTGCCAACTCAATTGGCCACCTTGAATAGATCGACAGCTATGCCCGTGATCATCAGATCAGTTTTGGGAACCTGAATTACGTTGCTGATATCCAAGGAGACTTGATCTTCGAAGGTTTCGCGGCCTCGACCACCACTTCGGCCTTAGATCCGGAGCAAATTACCGGGTCCGAAGAGGGGAATCTGGAGCCCACCGAACTCTCTCCGATTATGAAGTTCACTACCAGAGATCCGGAGGGGACTCTGTCATTGGCAAGCCCTGAGTCAAACTGGGTTCCCACTATCATTGGAAAGCCGGACTCGCCCCCGGACGCTAGCTCCAAACTCTAGAGCTCCACACCAAGCGAGCATGGACAGGAGGCTTTTGCCCTGCCGAGCTCTGCGGACTCTCGCTTCCATGTCCAAACCTCGCTCTTAAACGAGGCTCTGGACTTAATGTGATCCCTCGCCATTACAGAGGAATCCCTCTGAACTACGCCCAACCCGGATTAGGGGCTGAAAGCGGGGAATTTTACGTCCCACTGATACGTCTCCGTCGTATCTATAATTTTTGATTGTTCCATGCCAATATTATTCAACTTTCATATAATTTTGGCAACATTTTATACTATTTTTGGGACTAACATATTGGTCCAGTGCCCAGTGCCAGTTCCTGTTTGTTGCATGTTTTATGTTTCGCAGAAACCCCATATCAAACGGAGTCCAAACAGGATAAAACGGATGGAGGATATTTTTGGAATATTTATGATTTTTGGAAAGAAAAATCAACGCGAAACGGTGCCCGAGGGGGCCATGAGGCAGGGGGCGCGCCCCAGGGGGGCAGGCGTGCCCCTGACCCTCGTGGGCACCCTGTAAGACGGTTGATGCTCTTCTTTTGCCGCAAGAAATCTAATTTTCGGAGAAAAATCTTGGCGAAGGTTTCAATCCAATCGGAGTTACGGATCTCCGGATATATAAGAAACGGTGAAAGGGAAGAATCGGAGAATGCAGAAACAGAGAGAGACAGATCCAATCTCGGAGGGGCTCTCGCTCCTCCCACGCCATGGAGAGCATGGACCAGAGGGGAAACCCTTCTCCCATCTAGGGAGAAGGTCAAGGAAGAAAAAGAAGAAGAAGAAGAGGGGCTCTCTCCCCCTTGCTCCCGGTGGGCCGGAACGCCGTCGGGGGCCATTATCATCACCGCTATCTACACCAACACCGCCATCATCTTCACCAACATCTCCATCACCTTCCCCCATCTATATTCAGCGGTCCACTCGCCCGCAACCCGTTGTACCCTCTACTTGAACATGGTGCTTTATGGTTCATATTATTATCCAATGATGTGTTGCCATCCTATGATGTCTGAGTAGATTTTCATTGTCCTATCAGTAATTGGTGAATTGCTATGATTGGTTTCATTTTCTTGTGGTTATGTTGTTGTCCTATTGTGCCCTCCGTGTCGCGCAAGTGTGAGGGATTCCCGCTATAGGGTATTGCAATACGTTCATGATTCGCTTATAGTGGGTTGCTTGAGTGACAGAATCATAAACCCGAGTAAGGGGGTTGTGGCGTATGGGATAAAGGGGACTTGATGCTTTAATGCTATGGTTGGGTTTTACCTTAATGATCTTTAGTAGTTGCGGATGCTTGCTAGAGTTCCAATCATAAGTGCATATGATCCAAGAAGAGAAAGTATGTTAGCTTATGCCTCTCCCACATAAAACTTGCTATCGGTCTAGTAAAGTAGTCAATTGCTTAGGGACAATTTCACAACTCCTACCACCACTTTTCCACACTCGCTATATTTACTTTATTGCTTCTTTATCTAAACATCACCTAGTTTATATTTACGTGCTCTTTATTATCTTGCAAACCTATCCAACAACACCTACAAAGTCCTTCTAGTTTCATACTTGTTCTAGGTTAAGTGAACGTCAAGCGTGCGTAGAGTTGTATCGGTGGTCGATAGAACTTGAGGGAATATTTGTTCTACCTTTAGCTCCTCGTTGGGTTCGACACTCTTACATATTGAAAGAGGCTACAATTGATCCCCTATACTTGTGGGTTATCAAGACCTTTTTCTGGCGCCGTTGTCGGGGAGTCATAGCGTGGGGTGAATATTCTCGTGTGTGCTTGTTTGCTTTATCACTAAGTAATTTTTATTTGCTGTTCTTAGTTGTTTTCTATCTTTAGTTATGGGTAGGAAACGCAAAATATCAAAAAAATTAGTTGTACCTACTGAACTAATGGTTGAAGAACCACTCAAAATCTATCACTCTCCTAAATATTTTTACTTGGATCATCTTCGATCCCTTTGTGCTCGTGCTTGTTATGTGCGACACCGCTTATCTCAAAAGGGAAACTTTTACTGGAGTGTGATAGATTTTCATCCTGGGCGGGCTGGAGACGCAGCTGCATGACATTCTTTGGGCCGTCCTTGACGGAAAAAACCATGGTAGAAGCGAGGGCGAGGAAAATTTCAGGGACTTCCCAGTTACAGTGGGTGGTCGGGGGCCGAGCGATGCGTGTTTCTCTTGTACACGTACGCGCGTGTGTGCGAGGCGTTGGCTCCAACTGAACCCGAGCGAGGCGTTGGGCTCTAACTGAACCCGAGCGATTGCACTGCAGGCCACGCGTTACTGAACCCGAGCGATCGATCAATGGCTGTTAACTGAACCCGATCGAGCGATTCCTTCGCTACTGCTGCTAACTGAAGCCGATTGATGCTGCCTCTTTGGATGAACAGTGAGCATTGTGGGAGGGGGGGTGGTTTGGATGAACAGTGAGCGGTGGGAGTGGATGAACAGGACCCGTGGCGTTGCCTCTGGATGAACAGGACCCCGATTGATCGAGCCGGTTGGGGCTGGATGAACAGGACCCCGTGGAGGGCTGGATGAATAGGACGACCGCGTGGAGGGCTGGATAAACAGTAGACGGTGGAGGGGTGGATGAACAGTAGCCCGTGGAGGGGTGGTTGAACAGGAGCCCGTGGAGAGGGGTGGTTGAACAGTAGCCGATGGAGTAGCGCGCGGTGGAGGCTGGATGAACATTCGCGGGTGGAGGCTGGAGGAGGTCGACGGTGGATGAACAGCAGCCCGTGGAGGCTGGAGGAGGTCGACGGTGGAGATGAACAGTATCCCGTGGAGTCCCATTTTGCGGTACGCCACACCCCTCCCGATGAACAGGACCCCCGTTTCGACCGTAGCGCTCCAACACAAGTCCGTTTCATCCATTTTGCGGTACACCACACCCCTCCCGATCAACAGGACCCCCGTTTCGACCGTAGGAGGTCCGTTTCGTCCGTTTTGCGGTACGCCACACCCCTCCCGATCAACAGGACCCCCGTTTCGACCGTAGGAGGTCCGTTTCCTCCGTTTTGTGGTATGCCAGACCCCTCCTGATGAACAGGATCCCGTTTCGAACGTGGCCGGTCGAACACAAGGTCGTTTCCTCCGTTCTGCGTTATGCCAGGCCTCGTTTCCATCGCCTGTTCCATACAATTCCTCCCGATGAACACGACGATGCATTCCGTTCCGACCCAGCCAGTTGGCTCCCCATGAACACGACGACGACGCTGTTTCTCTGTTCCGACCCAGCCAATGTACACGAGCCCTGGCCGTACGTATATATGCACGAGTAGGCGTTCGAGACCCCGCCCGTATGTGCACATACATGGCCGTATTTTCCTTCTTGCACCCTGGCCGCTATACGTACGTGTACATGCTACGGGCGCGCCTCTACTACGACACGTGCGCGCCTCTACTACGACACGTGCATGCCTCTACATCCACCAGTATGTACATACACGTTCGCGACCAGAATGACAACGCCACGTACGCTTTGACCAGGTGGGTCCCGACTGTCAGGCACTTCCTTGCGTGCGAAGATGTAGCTGGTGGGTCCCAGCAGTCAGGGGGGCGAATCGTTTTGTTTTTTTTGCTCGGACACACTTCTTTGCGTGCGAAGGTGTAGCTGGTGGGTCCCAGCAGTTAGGGGGCGAATCGTTTTTTTGCCCGGACACACTTCCTTGCGTGCGAAGGTGTAGCTGGTGGGTCCCAACAGTCAGGGGGGAAACGTTTTTTTCGCGAAATACGATCGCCCATCCGGTGGGTCCCCGCTATCAGGTGGAGGAATAATTATTTTGCGCTTAATAAGGAGGCACTTGTTGGGGCCATGGACCCAGCTGTTAGCCTCTCCACGTACAGTCCACGTCCGATGGAAGCCGTTCCTTGACCACGTTGACCACACCACGCCGAGAGCACCAGGGCGGTGGACGATAGCGAGGCCTAGGAAGGGGACGATGCGGAGCCGAGGAAGATGCGGCAGTGGATGCCCACGCGTAGAGGAGTACGAGGGTTCACTGGTTCACTGCGGTGTGAGGCTGCCGTCGCCGCAGAATAACAGGGGGTGTGGGTGAGTGGAGGGATGGCCTGGCCAGCGGTGGGAGTCGTAGGCGGCGGTGAGGCCTCCGCCGCACCGCAGCCGGCCATGGGAGGCAGGAGCACGAGGCACGACCGGTGCTGGTTTGGGCGGCTGGAGCAAGAAGACCAGAGGTTGAAGAAGCACTATGGCCGTTTGATGGACATCATACGATCACTAGAGCTAGAATCGTGCATATTGACTAAGTTGACAAAGCCCTCCGTCCCCGTCAACTTAGTAGGCCCACAAGTCAGCCTGCCACTATACTGGGTCCCAGCTAACAGGGGGAGTATTCATTTTTTTGTGCGTAATAAGGAGGCACTTCCTTGCATGCGAAGATATAGCTGGTGGGTCTGAGCTGTCAGCGGCAGTAACATTTTTTTCGCGAAATACAGAGGCCCTTTCGGTGGGTCCCTGATGTCAGGTGAAGGAATCATTATTTTGCGCGTAATAAGGAGGCATTTCCTTGCGTGCGGCCATGGACCGAGCTGTCGGCCTCTCTATGTACTTCAGATGCATGTCGGTCGTTGACCACGTTGACCAGGCCGCGCCGAGAGCACCAGGGCGGTGGACGACGGCGAGGCCTAGGAAGGAAACGACATGGAGGCAGGGAAGACTTGGCAGTTGTTTCCCGCGCGGAGGGGAGTACGACTATACGAGGGTTTACTGGTTCGTCTGCCGTCGCCGGAGAATAACAGCAGGTGTGGGTGAGTAGAGGGATGGCTAGGACAGCGATGGGAGTACGGTGGGGCTGTGAGGCCTGCGTGGCAGCAGAGCCGGCCGCGGGGAGGAGGGAGCAGGCAGTCTCGCTGGCGCTTGTTTGAGCGGCTGGAGCATGAAGAGCAGAGATTGAAGAAGCACGATGGCCGTTGGATGGACATCCAACAGTCACTGCTCTCGTGTGTTGACTAAGTTGACAGGGCGTTGCGTGTGCGTCAACCTTTTTTTTATGAAAGCATACGCGTCAACCTGTAGTAGACGCACAAGTCAGCCTCAAATCTGTGGAAAACAGCAGACATCCCATCTGCCATTATTTCTAATAATGTAGAGCCCATTTGCTAATTCTTAAGAATTTTTTTGGAGCCCATCTTCTTTTTGTTAGCATTACACCCCATATTGTGGCCACGGTTAAAAAGTATACGAAATTTTGCATATTTCGGTGCGGTCAACTGTTTTTAATCCAGAAATATCGATTCACATTCAAACTATTTTGATTTTTTTATATAAGTATAAAATCCAAACAGTTGTCCACGCATAAAAATCAATGGAATTTAAAATCTTGTAATGAAAAAAATTGAAACTAATTCCCGGTTTGATTTGTTTTAAAATTGTACAACCCACTTCTGGGCAAATCGAATGAAACTCTCCTCGTCTTGAAAGATTTGCAGCCAAGCAGGGCCGCTAAAGCAAGTAGGCCTTGTTTGGGTATTTCTTTTAAAAAAATAGAACTGGGGTAGCCATTTTTCAGCAAGAAAAAAACACAACTGGGCTCATGATGTGGTAAACATAAATAAAACCCTGGCTAGACGGGCCACGGCCCCCGCACAACCCCGTTGTTACCCTGATCCGTTGCTAAAACTAGTATAAATAACAACTGCTTGTTCCTCAAAAAAAACTGCGTGACCTGCTGGGTCCCTGGTGTCAGCCGCTCGTAGTGTAATTCTCTCGTTTATGACTATGTTGACAATGGCATGAGCCCCAGATGTCCAACCATTAGGAGGAACCATATTTTTGGGCTTGTAATACAGAGGCACTTGCTTGCATACTGCCATGACGCTGGTGGGTCCCTACTGTCATCCTCTCCACATACAGTCATCTCCTTGTTCCTCTTGGTTGTTGACGACGTTGACAATGCAAGAGGGCGGCGCACCGCGCATGGCGAGCGAACCAAGGACGCAAGGCGGAGGACGACGATGAGGCCTCAGACGGAACGAACAGGAGCCGTGGAAGATGCGCCAGTCCAGTCGCAGGCGGAGGGGAGTACGAGGGTTGACTGGTTCGGGTGCGGGTGCGTGTTGGGGCTGACGTCGCCGGAGAATAACAGGACATGTGGGGGAATAGAGGGAGGGACTGGCCAACGTTGGAGGGTACATACGGTAGGGCGGCGGAGGCACAACCAGCCATGGGATGCGGGAGCAGGCGGAGCCGGTGGGGTGGTTCAGTTTGGGCGGCTGGAGGAAGAAGACAAGAGATAGAGATACACAACAGATGTTGGATGTCAATCCAACGGCTGGTAGGCAGAATCGTTTGTTGACTGGCTAGGCTATTTCCTCACGGGTCCCAAATGTCAGAATCCAAATCTGTCACGGTCATGCAGCCTTTCCTATGAAAATTTACAGCCCATTTGATGTGCTAGTTCGAAATAAGTTTGTGGGTGCTGGTGGGGGCTAATCACTTGGCTTCTGTAATGCACAGTGAGCTCAAGCAGCCGGCGAGAGTGATGTTATGTCCCTTGGTTAGGATTTTTACAATATTTCACTCTAAATTAAACGAATGGCAAGCCATGCCTTGTTTCAAAGAAAATATGACAGTCACAACCGAGTTGAAAAGGGCAGGAACATCTAACTCCAGCTTACAAACTGTACAAAAGCACGAGGGTTAATTGTTCATCAGGTTTACAAAAAAACCCAGGTTGAAAAGGGTAACAACATCTAACTCCAGCACTGTTTTCGGCAGTCACAGTCAAATTGATCGGGTCCATAGAATGAACATCCTGGGTCATAAAATTTACTGGATTATGACCACAATATGTTGTAAATAGAAGCCCGACATGTTTAGATGCTCTTTTGCCCACCTAAAACTCCTTTTTTTGCTCTTCGACATACCCATCGTCAAAACCATGCTACTGATAAACTTAAGACTGATGGACAATAGTAACCTCACATTCAGCAGGAAGAATGTGACAAATCTAGTGTTTGCACGGTTGGCTACATATCGTTCTAGCGTTATTGTCTTCAATCGAATCTCATGAGAAGTGAGGAAATCCCGATGCTTACGAATCCACCGATTGGTTATAACTTTCTTACCCCTTCATGTTGCCTAAATAGACATGAAGATTGAAAATAGTTAAGGTCTAAAAAAAGAGTGTCGAAAGAGCAACAGTTGAACGGTTAATTCTAGTACACTATATGCGGGCTTCCAATGTGCATGTGAAATTATCACCTTTATATACAACTTCTGCAGACATGGAAAGCATTGTAGCTAGCCAATAATCTTGTTCAGATCAAAATTAATCATTTGGATATATAAGATCTTGACAAAATCCAGCACCATTGATAGGCCATCCATGGAGAAACTCTTCATTGAGCATAGAACATAATATTAGTACAAAATGTGTACTCCAAGATGATATATAACTTATGGGCAGAAATTTAAAATGCAGCTTATGGTTACAAGTGTAGATGATAATACAAAGTACCTGAAGAACTGTGGAGCCAAACACCATATTGAAATGAGCACATAGATCATGTATAACACCCAAGGTCTCCAGTTTAGGCGCAGAGAGGACAGTTATTTGCAACGGTGAATAACTAGAATCAAGGATCAACCTTTGAAGTGAAGGGGCATCTTGGATGATGAGCTGCCTTCCGTCAAAAGAAATTCCAATTCTTACAAGGTTAGGCGACTTTATTTGGAGACAACTGATTCTAACTGTGAAAACAAGCACCAAGCACTCCAGGGCAGGGAAACTGGAGTGGATGATGCTGTGCAATCAGGCCTCCGATATACAAACCCGCACAAGTGAAAGTTTCTTCAGAAATGGGAGTCGAAGGTTTAGTACCAGATTGTCTGGTAGGTAGCACAGCGCAAAGGTGGCGGTGTGGAGAGAGGAGGAAAACCGCGAGATGGACATCGGTGCTGAGGGAACAAGTTCATGGCGTTCGGTATGTGGTATGTGATTTCCACGGGAATAGTAGAACTCAAGCAGCTGTAGTTCTGTGAATTCAGGGGATTTCAGCCAGGCGTCCACCATGCAGGGCATGGTATGCTTGCTCAGGTAGCATGACGGGATGCAGAGGCTTTGAACGGAGCCCTGGTGGGAGGAGATGATGGCTCTGGGGATTTCAAAATCATTGAAGAGAGATAGCTGACGACAGTCGAGATTAAGGAGCACGGCGCGCCATAGAGGGCGCCACCAAATTGAGAGGACTTGGGTGCCGCAGCAATCCTTGGTGGGGAGAAGCGAGGTGATCTCCCTAAGGACGGCATCCGGGAGATCGCTGATGCGGTCCACCCGAGATTCTACGGGTTCCTGGGATCCGGTGGGGGCATGGTCGCCGCTTCTCCCCACGCTACCGGGTGTGGGATCTACAACAGGCGTCGCCGCTGGCGGGAGCCTCATCTTCTTGGCGTTGGGGTCAGCCGACTCCATTTTCCACGAGGGCGCCGCGTCGCGCTCACGGATTTGAGCAGAGTAACGAATGACGAGTCTAGTTGTAGTGCGAGTGAAGAAGAAGGGGAGCTGAGGTTTTTTCTTTAGTAGTGAGGAAGAAGGGGAGATGGGGTTTTCTGTAGGAGTGAGGTGAGGAATTTGGGGGTACGAGTGGAGCGAGCTAACGTGAGGTGGGTGGGAGCGAGGAGGAAGAAGAGCACCCAGGTTTTTTTGGGGGGCGGTGTGCTGGGTGTGGGTAGCGCCTCTCATTCAGTAACTATAGGGCTTTTGAATTGATTTTACTATTTACTGGTGTGGATGGGCTGTTTTGTTTTGGGCCCAGAGAAACAATTACTACTAGTACAGTGGAGACACTCTACAGCTACCCAGAAAAACAATTACTACTAGTACAATGGAGATACTCTACCGCTTCTGGCTCCTCCTAGGTCATTGAAACGTCTCCCTCTACTGAATGCCGTTATACTTTTGTTCACCAACATGCGGGCCATGCAGCGCACGGGCCCAAATGCCATCCACCAAATTAGAAGGCAGTATGCAGGCGGAGAGTCACCCCGGTCGTAGCGCGGCAGTAACGAGCCATCGTATCACAAAACCCCACCCCCGCAGTCTAAGTTTGACGGACGAAGCAACCATTATTTCACTCTTCGCTGAATCCCCTTCTCCCTCACCGTCTTCAAGAAAGGCAACACTTGCATCTGCCACTGTTCTTCTCTCCCAACGAACGGTAGGTAAGAGGATCCGTGATGTTGGTATATTTTCGTTCAGAGAAAAAAAAGAACTTTTGCAAAGCAGTAACCGATCCTCACTCTCTTTTTTGTTTCATTGTCATTGCGATTGTGTTTTCCTTTCAGTGGTCTCCTAGTATTCGTCAGTTTCATGATGGACCAAGGAGAACCAGGCAAAGATCTGCCGATATTGGAGCAGACGCGGGAGGCTGATCCCCACGAGACAAAGAGCTCCAAGAAGATGGAGGCAGCCACCGAGCTGACCCCAGATCCGCTCACGGCCACTACTGAGATGGTCAACGCCCCGTTTGAGGTTACAGCCCCCATGGCACTGCAGGAGTAGTTTTCCGCCTTCGAGGATGTGCCCCCCCTGCTGAGCTGCCCAAGGTGATTTTCTTCTTTGCCGATCTCGATTGTGGGTTTTCATCTAAGTATGTGGTGATTAATAATGCAAAATTTTATTAGCTTCGATGCCATGCTATACATAGTGGTTTAAATAACTTGTGTTTCTTATACTGAAAAGTAATTCAGAATTTGTTTCTGTTTCAATTAGAACCCTGATGTAGACAAGGATTGTGTGGTTGTACATGTCACTCGCTATGAGGCGGATGACCTGAATATACGCACTGGGAAAACATAGTTCTTAGGCTGTTGGATCCTGGAAGCCATTTGCGGTTATACCAATGCAGAGTTGTATTCCAGCCTAACTGTTGTCAGGCGTGTTGTACAGGGTGTACTGAAGCACAAGAAGTTCAAAGCTACTCCTTCGTTTGTGAGGCATACTGTTCTTGTCGAGGTTACACATGAAGATGACGTGGCATGCCTCCACAAACAAGTTTATCAGTGGCAAGGCCACAAGGTTGTCTTCATGAAGGTTCACAGGATTGAGCTGCTGCGGAATGTCCTCGATGATGTTCATGGCAAGGTCCGTCTTGTGTCCAGCCCAAATTAGATCGAGGCATGAAATAGTTGCCCCAGCTAGTGTTTAGTAGTAGTTTGGATTGTGTCTAATTATCCGAACCTTGCCTATTATCGACCCCTCTGGGGCTAGTACTCTGTTTGAATCCGTCTATGGGAACTTCTACTACTTTTGTGTGCCCATGAATCATGTGAGAACCATCGTAATTGTTGGAGAAACAGATGCATCCTCACTAGTTTTTTCATGAATATGGCATGGTAAGACATAAGTTGTCACGGTTTATCATACGAGCAGTGTGTGTTTTGATGAAATAGAGCACTCGTTCGAGATCTGTGCGCCGACGTATACATAAGTACTTGTAAACACTATTGGTGCTACCCCACTTGTAAGTAGTTGTGCAAAACACGGCACATTGGCTCAGCTCGCTTCAACACTAGGCTATCGACCAGCTAACAATCAACAATCTGCTGTCTGACATATAAGCAACTATGTATCTTGTTACAATGGTTCATGCAGTTAATTGAGGCCACAATGTAATAAATTCCAAATGTTCACACACTAGTCCAGCGCTCATGTGGAACACTCACATTAAACTCGTCTTCATAAAAAACTTGACAATCATAAGTTAAGCAATTATATACATCTCAATGATTCATAGAACATAACAAACATATACTAGTTCATAGCAAAAGACAAAGTTGTGAGAAGGTTTACAAATCAGGAAAAACAAGCAAGGCTTCTCTGAGCAAAGGGCCTCCCGGCAGGCTTAAATTTCCTGGAGTTCACTCTGGTTTTTTCTTGTTGCCACCATCTAGGGTTAGGTTCTCTCATTCCAGAATAACCAATTATAATTGTGGTCTCAGCTGGAATGCGTAACTAAACCATGCAGTGTACTGACCAGTTGAAATGCTTGTGCATTCCACTAAATTTAAGCACCGTTATTTGTAGAAATAAGTAGACCACAATGCCTCTTGTCCGCGCACCTGTCCAAAAAACCTCCGTGCAGCCATGCCAGCTAGTCCTCGGTCCGTGGATGAACTGGTAGAAAGTGCATTCAGGACTAGGATGCAGTTGTTTTTGCTCGTCCCTGCACTACAATCAGGATGTAAAACGTATGAATCAGCTTCTTTTAGATTGCGTTGGTCATTCTACCTTAGTTACTACCAATGTAGGAATACCTTGAAGACTGGAGGTTAGACAACGACAACGAGGGATAGCCATCTCATTTTGCGCAGTTGTACTAAAACTGAGGTGTGTGCTTTTGATTGCGCAGATAGAAACGATACGGAGACAGACATCCCGAAACGATATGGAGACAGACATCCCTGTTTGCGCAAATACGAAATACGGTTATTTAAACAGTGACAGATATTTACAGTAGCGTATGATTAACAACAACATCTATTGTGTTATAATTGGCACTAGATTGACAGTATGAAGAGTCCTTAAGTAAGTAGCATCACATCACATCAACAATGCCACTAGATTAACATGCAGAACAATAGCATTAGTATTACTCTCATGAGAGTAGCACATGGTTAGTAAATGTGCAATCAAATTTGTGCAATTCCACTGGGATGAAGCAATGTTAGCGGTGTGAGAGTTAAGTGTAATTGCAAAAACACAATCCATGGGAAATAAAGCAAGACAGAAGCACTTCATAAAATGGTGGTGGCATTGCTTCAATTTATCGACGGCACTAGACCATTACTTATAGTGACATTAGGTGGCATTGCTTAATGCTTCATGTGATTTTACATTAACGGCAGCGATATGGGCGTAGGGACAGCGGGGGCATAAAGTGGTGAGGCAGATGTGGCTGCCGAGAGCGGCAAACACTCAGGCAACATGTCTGCATTTGTCCCGTTTTTATCTCCTCGGCGACATTTTCCTATGTGAGCACAGGAAATCTAGACCTGCTCATTCTCATTTGCGTTGTCTCCCAACACCCGTCACTTTCTTTCCTTTTTCAACCAAGAGATAGGTCCACTTCCCCCAACCCTTCACCATCCACCATGCTTTCTTTGTCTTTTCAACCAAGAGACCGGTTGGGTAGCCAGTATCTACTACTTTCCCCCATTTCCTCTTAGAACCAAGTCCTAGATTCATGCTACAGGTTTCCCACTTTCTTCCCTGTTTAAACCAACTCTTAGAGTCAACTGTATGAACTAGCTTTACCTCTAATAATAGTAAAAGTCTAGGTGGCTTTGGAACAGTGGACGGAAGTAGAAAAAGATCCACACGAAGGGAGCTGGGGCAGTAGAGCAAGGCACGTTTCGAAGGAATATATACGTGAGGGTTGTCGGCATGTGGCAAAGAAGGCGTCGGGAGGCCGCATCTTGGCCTCAATACCGCAGGGAGGAAGAAGGGGTCGGAGGCACTCCCAAGCCGGCGCTCTCCCGGAGAGAACGGCACGGCCGTTGATCGGGACGCGCGGGCAGCCGTTGGTCCCCTCCCTCGCCGCCGACGATAGCGTGAACGATGCACCTACACCCCTGCCCCGGTCGAGGTTGTCCAGCCGGATTTGTGACCAGCCGTGAGCTACGAGAGAGTGTGGCCACCTATGTCTTGCTTAGATCTAGAGAGCATGAGAGAGTGAATGAGAGGAACCCTAGTAAAGCAAGCGCTAAGGCTCCTGCTTATATCTATAGTGGAGTGATTTTGTTGTATCAGCTTCAAAAAAATGCGCTCCTACGTGTACCAGTGCGTGGGTGTGAGAGAACTAGTGCGTGCGTGCACCGCTTCTCTTCATGAGAGTACAATATTCTATGCCCAAAGAACGTTCGCCGCAAGAGAAATAGTATAAGTGTGTGACGTGTGAGCTAAAATAAAATGTGCGTGACGTCTTTTGTTTTTTAGAAGTTCTGAGGTTAGAGTGTGAAGAGCACATATGTACGTGATGTCTACCTGCAGATAGACGGTGGGTGCGACGTGCGAGTCTGCGAGAGGACTCGGGAGAGTCGTGACTTGTGAGGGTGCGTGTGCGTGAGAGGGAGGGGGGCACGTATCAATGCAATGCATGTGTCCGTAAATCATTATCCGACAAACATTCACCACAAGCCTTTTCTGACGAACGCCGTAAGAATCATTAGATCGGCATCCGACAGTGTCAGTTTTGCCATGTCATTTAACAGAACGGACACTCCTCCTACACACAAATCTTCCACGTGAGTGTTAGCAACTGCCTTATGCTCCCTCCATTCCGAAATGGAGTGCATATAGCTTTATTGAAATTTGAACCTCGCAAACTTTTACCGAGTTTTCGTGCACCAAATTGCACATGTAGAAAACCCTGTATATATCATTTCATTCATCTTCGAGAGGTAACTATAAAGATGAGGTAGGAGTCTACAAAATAATACCATCGTATCACCCGCATCAATTTCAACCATCCTTTGGTGTCGAGGAATATCATAGGAACTCTATATGATATGATTTTTATAGGATTTTTTCCTTTAGAGCCAATTGGTTCATAGGAATAGATTCATATACTCCACATTTCAAAGGAAATAAACATGATATCATTTCTATAGCTTTAGAGCCACTTGGTTCAAATGAATGGATTCCTATACTCCCTTAATTTCAAAGGAAAATAAACATTAGCGTATATTCAATAGAAAAGTTCCGATGATCTGAACCAAATTACATATCTTTTCTAATCCCTCCTCATAGGAATTGAGATACATGTCATCTCTAGATTCAATAGAAAAGTTCCTATGATGTGAACCAAATGACATCTATTTTCCAATCCCTACTCATAGGAATTGGGATTCTCCAGGTCATCTCTTTCCCTACAACTTCCATGTATACATCTTCTATCCCTAAATAGATAGTACAACCCACTAGTAGCTTTTTTCCAAAACATGCAACTATGGCACAAGAACTATATAGTGTGCCAATAACTTTGAAAGATGGTCGCTGGATGAAGCTAATCCAATAGTGCAAAGATGGCGAATCCGAGCACTACTGGCCGTTGGATATCATCAACATTCCACCAGATCCGCCACATGTACAATTTAGAAGACTCCATGGTTGAATTTAAGAATAATGCACAAACCTCAAAACACAAGAACTTCTCCTTTGTTCTAGAATCTTCTGTATCATAATTGTTTTTTCTAAATGAATTGCCATTATTTGTTTTTTACTTTATGCTTTACAATGCACAACCCCATGAATCTTAACATTTTTATAAAACTAATTGAATTTGAATGAGATGAACTATAAGAACTAAACGAACATCTACATCATGCATATACGACTCAAAGCTTTACATGCTATAGTGTGTATTTATTCATAATTTGGTTTCAAAATATCATGCGTTCAATGCATCATTGCCTTTCGGTCGAACCTACGTCCACAATTTTTTGTACGTACTATATCTCCACTGGTCCCTGAACCCAAAATGCTGCCTCGTTCCCGTAAAACCAAGCGGCCCACACATGCGTCGACTCGAACCCGTTTACTACAACGTGGCCCCGCATGCCGTTGTACTCCTACAAACCCTACCACCGCACTCATCATCAGTTTTCTTCAAGAGAACGAGGGAGAAGCCAATTTTTAGTGGAGGCGCTTTAAAAAAAGGATATGTAGTGGAGACCCCTACCCTAGGGTGCCCTAGGTAGCCGCCGCACGCATCATTGTTTTCTTTTTTCTTTATGCTCTTACGCCCTAGAGTGAAATGATGGTTGCTTCGTCCGTCCAGCTTAATGCGGGAAAGGTCGGGCTTTGTGATTTGACCCCTCATCGTTCATTTTCTACTACTGCGGCGCTACGACCAGGGTGCCTCCAGTTCCAACCGGTGCTCCGAACTGTAATTTGGTGCATCGCACGTGGAACAAGATGGTGGATGAGCCACATGTCGGCCAAAAGAGTCCTGTTAAGTGTGTCGCCATTTCGTGTGCGGACTGACCCTGCTTGAGTTGCTACGTCAACACGACAGGAGCAGCCTACCACTTGGTTTTGCTCCTTGGTGAATCCCGACTATATTGATCTAAAAAGATACGTGCTGAACTACCCTCTCCGTCTTGGTTTTTTATTTTTAGGCGTCTCGGTTTATAGGGCATGCACGTAGTTCTAGGTCATCCATTTGACTAACTAAATATGAGTTACTATGTCACAAAAAGAACTACTATATCATTGGATTCTTAAGCGGATGTAGTTGTATTTAAAAGTCGAGGGCAGGGCTTTTCCTGCGCGGTAGGCGGGGCAGTTCCGCCTAGTCGGTTCGACAGAGACACGAGAAGACGAGGGAGTAGGCTGCTGCAAACGTAGGGCTGTGTGATTTGACAGTGAGTTACTGCTGGACAGGTGGGGCCCCGTGATTTGACTTGCCATTTTCATTTTAACTGCGACGCTACAACCGGCGTAAGTCTCCTGATTCCTGACCACCTCTATACAGGTGCCTCTCCCAATGCTCCATCATGTAGTTGAGGCTGGCTCTTGCATGAGAGCCCACTTCTCCACTTTTTCCTTGCCTCTTTCCTCCACACATGCAAAAATGCCATGTAAAGCGGGCTTATAGCCCACTATTGTTGTACTTACTTACTCCTACAGGTGCTAAGCTTGCCACATCGGCATAAAGTCTGATTTGGCAATTTTGGTGACCCAAGGAAGAAATGGTGCTAAGCGCGTGTACCTAGGTGAAAAGACAATTTTGAGTCTATAGCTAATTAAATGAATTAAACTTAGCAACACCATTTCATTGGAAGAAGTCACTCCTTGGCAAATGCAATAAATACTAGTACTCCCTGTGTCCCATAATATAAGAACGTTTTTGGCACTACACTAGTGTCAAAAATGTTCTTATATTATGGGACGGAGGGAGTACAAAGAAAGAGATAGAGAGGAGTAAAATAAATAAATACACTTATAGCCAACCTTATAGCCAACCTTGTTGTAGTACGAGTGACTAAGTGATGACTATGTATGACATGCCAACATCAGGTAGCCTAACGCACCATGTTAAATCTCCAAGGGCGCGACCGCGCGAGCGACACGACGGTCGTGGTAGGCGCGACCATGATACGGGCTGCTGGCAGCCCTTGGATCTGAGATCAAACGGTCGCATGCTAAGTTGCTGAAAATTTGCACAATAACCCTCCAGGATAGGATATTCACCCATAGGTCTAGAATCATGCCATGCAACCGTTCGATCTCAGATCCACGGGCTCTCGGAAGCCCGTATCATGGGAGAATGGAAAGCCACTACCCTGCTGTTCGCATGTTGGCAGTTCTCTCCTACTCGTCCCCGCACGTCCTTTAAGGGTGTGTTTGGTTGCGTTCTCCTCTCAGCATAGTTGTTCCCTCTTCATGCATGCTCAACTCAACACCCCTCTTCTTGCATGCTCTCTTCATGCATGCTTCTAGTGTATTTGTGCTAAGCTAGTGTAGACTCATGCACCCTCCATACACTCTACCAAACACCCAAAAGTGGGTCGAGAAGGAAACTCTTGGGCTCATGCACCCTTCATACACCCTACCAAACACACCCTAATACTACGGCGGTTCGCTCCTAGTCGTCCCGTCCATTCGCATTATGATAGTTCCACTAATCCTAACCCTCCTCCCAAATCCATGGCGTCCCAAATCTCCACGATCGGCAGTGAGTACAAGGTTAGAACCATCACTGGCGATGAGTTTGACGTCATCTACACCCGTTCTTCCGCGACGGTGAAAGGATGCCTTTCTCGCTTCAGACGCATGTTCGAAGACTCAGATGATGAGTGGGTCGCTGGGCTAGATGTTGAGTACACCACAGTCCTGGGACGAGAGAAGGATCTAAAGGATGAAGAGAGGAAGAAGCCTGCCGTGATCCAGGTTTGCGTGCATGAGTTATGCTTGGTCCACCATATATGCCATGCCAACGTTGAATGCCTAGATTTTAAGAACTTCCTCGAGAGCAACCTAGTCAAATTCGTTACTGAAGACTTTGGTAACGACAAAGAAGTCCTGCGTCGGATAGGCCTCGTTGTAGGCAACCCCTTCGACCTCCAGAAGATTCGACTGCTGCCCTCCGGTGGCCAGCTTTCAATGCTGACCCTGGCAGGAGCCATGGTTCATCCTTCGTACGGTAAACTGGAGAAACCTCATTACACGTTTCATCGTCATGCATGGCAGTGGAATGTACCAGATATAGACCACATCCACTATGCTGCAATGGAGGGCTACCTTTGTTTCAATATCTACAAGGGTTGGATGAAGAGCAAGAGCCAAGTGTGTGGTTCAAGTAAAGAAGTATCGGCCAAGAGGAAGAGGGACAAGGACGAAGTCGAGGACGTGGACGAGGACTCCTCCGAGTGAGTAAGGTGTCAGTATCGTTGCTCATGGTGGTTCTAATGCAGTGTCTATCAGATTAGTTGCATAGTTTAATTTCAGGTGTGCGTAGTTGAATTTGAGGGGTGTGTTGTGCTAAGCCCCAGCAGAACTATGTTATGTTTCTTCTCATTACTTTAATTCCTCAGTATGATACATACTACTAGTATTTCTTTAATAGAATTTAGCACCCCAATTAAGCACGTACTAGCTTTTTTAATAGTACTATATGCATAATTTGGCGACGAGCGCTCTCTATATGTACCACCTTTTTTTAATTTCAATTTTTGCTCCATGACGCAATCCATCGATAGTACTACTGTACAAAAGTATACATTTTTTAAAAGGCCGGAGTACTGTTCATCACATATATAGCCAATTAAATTCTCAACCTAGAACGACATGCATGCCATGTAGTAAACCAATACGGAGGAAGTATAGTAAAAATGAGGTGATTTTACCGAGCGATCGGCGGGGGAGCATGGCCTATCATGCGGTCCCATGTGTCATGATGTACCAAGGCGATGCGTGTGTCCCTCTTGAGGCAGAAGCAATACTACGTGGTTTGAGATGATGGCAAACCGAAGTGTGAAATGATGGTTGCTTCGTCCGTCTGGGAAGGTGTGGCATTGTGATTTGACGTCTCATTGCTCATTACTTCTACTGGGCTGGTACAAGTGGGGTGCGTCCCCCTTGCTGTTCTGCACTGTTATTTGGTACTTGAGACGTCGACCCGGTTGCTATACGTCCCACATGTCAGCGATAGGAAGTACATAATTCATGAAAGGGAGCGTCAACTGAGGAGTATACTACAGAATTCATGAAAGGGAGCGACTTAGTTTTGGAAAAATCTGTTTTTACAGAGTACGTACCCACTAGGGTTTATAGGGCTCATCTAAAAAACATTCGTTTTTCCATTTGATAAGTCTCAATTCTACTATACTAGTAGTAGTACCATTACATGTTGGATTTCGAGGTGCATTAGATCACCCGACGCAAGCAGTGTCAATAGGAAACTAACCAATGCATGTACAAGTTCATGGAAATTTAGTGGTCATTCATGCATTCTTTCTAATGAATGCCTCGGTAAACATAACTTCTTGAGAAAAACGAGCGTACTAATTACTTGTGCAAACTAAGAAATTAATTCGACCACTCACCGTCTACCTTGGTTGGAGAGATTTTGAAATTGAGCCATAAACTGGAAAGGAGGGAGTAGTAACTTTTGTCTCGATTTCTATTTGTGGCCTTGTATATATGCAAAATGTATTTTTTGTAGTGGCCTTGTATAAGTAAATGGAGGGAGTACTAACCAAGGTACGTAGTAGGGACTAGGAGTAAACGGAGGGAGTAGTACTCCCTCCGTCTAGGTGTGTAAGTTATCTTACGAAAACCAAATAATCCCAAAACACTTAGGCGCGGTGCATTAAATTCTACCTCGGTTCTTGTTTCTTGACATATCAACCAATAAGAGATGTGGGGTGTGCATGCTTTTAATGACTTGAGACTACCAAACACGACATGCAGTGGTTAGTTCATTGCACGCAATGCTATTAATTAGCAAATGAACATTAAGTTCTCTCATTTTCTCCTCCTCCTTGGTCACGGTGCACAACCTAAGATGACTTACTCACCTAGACGGAGGGAGTAAAATTTTCTCCTCGTGCTGCGAGCCACCGCGTGCATGGGCGAGGGAGCGGGCGTAAGGCGTACAGTAGTAGGAGTACTGCTACTACTACTCGTAAGCAAGCTTCACCTCATCCTGCGAGCCACCGCGCTCGTGGGCGGGGGAGACGGCATACTAAGCAAGCTTCTCCTCGTTCTGCGAGTTGACGGGACACATCAAAAGTACTCCAGTGCATAGAGCCTTGCCTCTAAGGTAGGCCCCACATGGTTTGCCTCTTTTTTTAACATAACACGTCAAGTCGCAATTTGTTTGTTCACCCGTGGTAGACGATCCTCCCTCCACCAAGTGGACAACTAGTACACGTGCCAAATTACCACGTGGGCTGCCTTTTTCGTACAGAAATGAGCTCCACCGTGTACCCGCGTGGGTGTGGTTGGGAAAGAGACGGGAGTACGTGCGCCGTGCGTGCACCTCTTCTCTTTGTGCATGTCCCCCACCTACGTAGTGTGTGTGAGAGAGATACAAACCTAGACATAATGCGCCGTCCATCCCCATGCCTCCGCCCAGTCCGACCACCAGTCACCACCACGCCCCACTCCTCCTCACCTTATCTCTCATCTTTCTCCCTCCATTTTTATATACAAGGGGCCACTATCAAAATTAAAATTTGCAGATATACAAGGCCACTAACACTAATCGATGCAATATTAATGGTGTTTGCCTCGTGGTACTAGCAAAGGAGGACATTAATTATCCCTTGCATGCATGCGGGAGTTTGTAAAAAAATGCATCTTGATGTTCCATGCAATGCACGGGCATATTGCTAGTCCATGAAAACAACACATGGCAAAATTCCACGGTGAACGAGGGATTTGAATTTGTTGGGAGGGGCTGTTTGGATCTTGCCCGGGGAAGCCAAAATATTGGCGACCCTTTTGTCCACCGGTGCCTTTGCCACCGATGAACGAGGAATGGCTCGGGTGCTCATGCTGTCATGCATCCTCCAGCGCGCACGTTGGAGATGAGCTCACACGAGCTGTGTTTTTTTGTCCCACAACGCCGCCCGAGCCACCCGCAGACCGACCGGCGACCCGCAAATTACGCCATCCAACCGGACGAAATTACCGCAAACACGTAGACAAACTGATATTTCATATAAACAACGACGGAAATCATATAAAATACCGGATTTTCATACAAACATGATGGATTTCATTACATTCAAATGAACTATGCGGTGCTAGTTCTGGATAGCACATGTATATAATACCTGGCCTAAATGGTCGCCCGCCGATCGATTTGTGTTCCTCATGTCCGGCAGCACGATCACAGGACTGCCGGGAGCCCCGGAGGTATATGCTGCAGTGCAAAGGATGGCTCGCTTCCCCACTACCCAACTGATAACATTGGCTGGTGCCGAAGATGATGGTGGCCGGGACCGGTTTGAGTTCATCACCGGCCACTACTTCGCCATGGCCGGCACCGGCTCGAGTTCATCCTAACATTCCCCTCTTCCGTGGAGCCCATGCAGGATCGACAAAGGTCCTTGCAACAAAAGGATCCGGCAAGACACCTGTTGTGTACGTCGGCGTCGCCTCCACGGTGGCCTTCATGGGACCAAAGCGGCGGTGGCCTCCCGTGTTCTACTTCTCCTCGATGATGGCGGCGGACGCGGAGGCGCTGGCCACCGACTCGTCGCTCTCCGCGCACCCGGCTTCTGTTGCTGCTTGCATGGCATGGTCGCCGTCATGGTAGTCTCGGCCACAGAAATGGGAGACGCGGTACGAGGCGGTGGCGTGGACGGCATCAACGACGCCCGTGCGCTACTCCTCGTCGAGCTGGCCTGGAGCGGCGAGTTGCTGAAGCACGCGCCGGCTTGGGGCGGCAACTGGATCCATCAGGCTTGGGGAGGGAGGTGGATCAGCGAGCTGCATAGCTCGTATCCGGCGGGCTACCCAGCCAGCTTGGATGCGGAATAACTACTCTTTGTAGGCCATTGTAAGAGTGGACAAAATGGTGGAGGAGATAGGGGAGCAGTGGAGGTGTGCTATTCTTGGCCAACGTTTGGCTTTGTTTTAATAGGAGATTAAATAGAAGGCGGACGGGAGGAGCTCGGCCGGCGTTGCGTTTAACGCTAGCTCGGTCATGAACGGACGTGTGTCCAAAGTGGGTTTCTCGGCTTCCACACGGGCGGGTTTCATGGAGGCGTTTGAATGCAGCACGGAGGCGTGTTCAGTCGGGCGTGCAGCGAGTGGCGCCCTTGACTATGACCTAGGACACCGCACCGTTCTTACACTGACATGTGGGCTCTTTGGGTGCATGGCCTGCATGTTAGTGACCCAACGCAGGCAGCGCACAACAGAAGAACCTTTGGTGGGCCAGGGTGGTCAGAAGCGGGCATTTCATAAACCGATGATTGTTCATTGAGTGTGACGTCATCTTTTTCATGTAGACAAGCCTACTATGTTGATAGCCCATTCGATACGTTGTGATTCATAAAGACCTCTGCAAACATCAATGTTCTGCTTATCACAGATAAGATTGATTAATACCCGTAACGATCCATGTCCTTAACAAAGGGTGCATGCACGTATAGGTTGAGCGTGTGTCTTGCGTCATGTGCTGTGTGCATGCACGCGTGCGAGTGTTGCGTGTGTGCAAGGGTACGTTTGAATGTTGCATGCATGGGTGCATACGTGCGTGTGTTTGTGAGTGCATGTGTATGTGTCAGTGTTGCACGCCAGCATGCGTGCGTGTGTACGTGTTAGTGTTGCACGCCTGCATGTGTGCGTGTCTTGCATGCGTGCATGTGTACGTGCGGGGTGAGGCTACATGCCAGTCGACTGACTTTTTCATCTCTAGCCATTAGATTTTCCAACCGTTGGATACGAAATCAAGGGCCTCCAGTTTATCATCAAACTCCACCCCCCTGAGCCGCCAGCCCCCACCGGCCGAACCGCCAGCCCCCACCGCCCGCGGCCGGCCCTTGCCGCCACGCCTGCCTGCCCTCCCGAAACCACTCCCCACCGCCGCACCGGCCATCCCTCTAGCAGCCCCTCCCCGCACTGAGCTTTATCTCCAGCGATCCCGACCCCACCGCCCAATTAATGAACGCACCCCCAACCGCCGCTGACTGCCAACCAAAGGTCTCACGACTTCGAATACCCACCGACCACTAATTTATTACCATTTCTGTCCTTCATATACGCGCTGACGGCTGGGCCCTATGGTAATGTGTGTTGCTGAATGTGGACCGTTCGACTGGTCAATTGATCGTGTTATCAACAAATTACGGAGCTGTATGGTGAGCCACTGACCGTATGATCACCCTAAAATGTACTCCTATTTTATTAACATAGTACATACTCAAACTACCATTCTTTCTTTCATATACGGGCTCATAGGTGGGCCCCACGGTTACGCGCCCCGATGGTGCAACACAGTAGTTGCACTGCGTGGAACGTTTGACTGGTCAATTGATTGTGCCATCAACAAAATACGGAGTTGTATGGGTGAGCCAGTGACCGTATAATCATGACATGTATTTGTTTAACACGGTACAGACGCAAGGGCTCATATAAACGCGCAAGCACTCACCGCTATAAGCGCACACACACGAACCCTACCCCTATGAGCACCTTCGAGAGAGTGGGCCAGCATATATGATCTTGAGATTTTATGAAGTCACCATAGGTGCCTCGTAGTCGAGTGGAACATCTCCTCCCACTGAACGTGCATCGCCAAAAAATACTGAAATTAACACAAGATAAATGCGAGCACCGGGACTTTAACATTGGTGGGCTCGAGAAACCACTGTCCTCCTAACCATCCAACCACATGTTGGTTAGCACGACAAAATGTATGTGGTGACCGTGACGAGCTTATTCTGAAGTCCAGTGACCATATCATGCTTTCGCTTCAAATACAATGACCGTCAGTGTCGTCAACAAAATACGGAGCACGCATCAAATGCAAAGTCCATCAGTGTCATCAACAAAATATGGAGACATGTCGTGAGCTAGATATCGTTGTACTATTGTATATGCTTATTTTCTTAGTGGCCGATTGCGTGTGTGGTGTGGTGGGCACATCATTTCTAGTTGTGGTGGGTCAACATGAAGACTCATGGGTCAGTTCCATCCTGCGCCACATATAGGTTGGACCGAGACGTGTTATACAAAACCCATGTGGAGGACTCGGCGTACAACACGAAGCTACCAGAGTCACGGAGGACTCTATCCCCACTGGTGATAAGCCGACTATATATATGATTTGTAACCCTAGGCCCTTAGTATGTTATACAAGCTTGGGGGCTAGTTCGTCGATAGTATACACACACACGCATAATGCCTGGTATTCACGTGTACTTTGTACACACCCCTATCACTAATATACAGTACCAGGAGTAGGCTCTTTCTTCAACTGCAAGGGTTCGATCCGAACTAGGGTAAAACTTTGCCTCGTATTACCATCCAGCCTAATAGCCAGGGATATCTTACCGAATGATATGATGAAATCATAT
>NC_057813.1:28482666-28485346 GCF_018294505.1 Triticum aestivum | reverse complement strand
TGTGTGAGAGAGGCCTAAAGATAATGTGCGTGCGGGAGACACGTATGCACATATATGTGCGTATAGAGGGCTAGTAGAGACCGTACGTGTGTATATATGCATGCGAGAGAAATAGTGTTTTCCAACTGAGATTAGTGAAAATAGTGGTACATTCCAAATTGCTAGCTACGAAATAGAATACATGTAGAATTCAACATAAAGGGGGTTTCGAAGATTCGAATTCATAGGAAGTGCATTCATCTATTTGAACCCGAGATAATGGCATTTGTAAATCAGATGTAAAAGGGGGCATCAATCTTTGTTGTGAGTTTGAACATGCTATATATATTCATACACATATCTAACTTTTTATTTTTTGCAACCAAGGAGATTATATCTGGAACCATGCATGAACTGAGGTAAGTTGCATATTTTTTAATATATACTCGTGTACAATGTATATTCAAATGTACCCCCTCCGTTCCAAAATAATCGTAGCTTTAGGATTTTCAAGAGTAAAGATTTGTGAAGTTTGACAAATCCTAAAACTTCAATTCAAGAGAACCGAAAACGTTAATGCTTCTGCTCCCAAATATTGAACGAAGCGCCAAATAGGCCTATGGTCACCCGAAACCGCGCGAGACTAATGTTTGGTGGTAGGAAATTACTGTCCTAACTCTGGCCCATGTAGCCTATCGACCTGATTTCCAAAGGCCTAAACCGGGGTAGGTTTGTAAGTTCACCAAGACACCAGTCTCAACCGCCTCCGAGAAGCATTCATACGCCATGGACACCTAAACACCCATGCGCTCGACCGAAATCTATCCCGCCCACATTTGGGACACCTGACATGACTGTCCTACCCCCAACCCACAATATGTTCGAAATTTTAGATGGTGGAAAAGTTTGTAACTTTCCCCAAATTTCAAAGAAGCGCGTCTCAAACCGAAACATTGTTCCCCCCTTAGTTCCCCGCCTCCTTCCGTTTCCCCATTCATACTCCGTGGGCACGAAAACACCCTCTCCACCAGCCATGAAACCCCAGCCTCCTCCGTCCTCCACCCCATAGCGGCCAATCCACCGCCGCCCTCCTCCATCACGCCGGAGCTGGTACCCCGACATCGTCGTCCAACGCAACCGCAACCACAATGCCCTCAAGTACTTAGCAGCTGAAGCCGAGGCAGAGCTGCCTCCACATGTCGACACCGACGTGCGCTGTAACAGAACCACTCCAACCACACCGTCCTGCGCCTCACTACTGCGGCTCCACTATCGCAACCGTCCACCGCACTAGAGCTGTTCCCGCTACGCCGTAGTTCGCCGCCTCGGATCTGCTTCCCCGCCGCCGACAGACGGCCACCGCACCACACTCAACAACTTGGCCATGGGTTCATCCAAGGCTGCATCGTCCTCCACAACTTCTGGTTTCCGGCGAACAACAAGAAGATCATCGGAAAAATAGAAGGAGGACACAGCACTGCCAGCAAAAAGAGGTACTCCTCTTCCCTTATTCATGCAAATATTACGTCTCCGCTCACACCGTATTCATCCCATGAAAGAAACTAGTTGAGCGCTTCTTACTGCATCTTATTCGTGATACTAAATGCACAAGGTTTCCTCCCTTTTACTATTTCACCTTTGCTAGAGGTCAATAGACCGCTTGGATTTCAATTTAGGGTCAGTCGAACCGCAATTAAATGAAGCAGCACCCACTTAGGCGCGCGGAGCACCTAGTCCGCCTATTCCCCAGGGAAGCGGCGCATCGGTGTCTATCATAGGGGCGTGGGGCGCAGGAACTACTTGCGCCCGATCTGGAGGTCGGCGGGGCTTGAATGGATGGCCGGGGGGCGGTGCCAAGCACGGCGGTGCGGTGAGGTCGAGGGGAGGGCGCATGAAGGGGAGGAATACTGGGCCGATGGTCGCTGTCGTTTCGAGGAAGATCGTCAACACTGACTGGCTGGAGGTAGATGAAGGCGATCTGCCCATTCTTTGTACATCGGACGGTGCAGAAAAAAATGGACTGGCCTATTTGCTTTCAGTCGACTGTTATTTTCATAGAATCCTGTAGTAATTTAGTGTGCCATGCATGTTGTAGAGCTATCATATGTCTCCCATCATTTATTTCTCACCGACCTGCTATCTGCTACCTTTACACTATACTAATTGTGCACACACTTCACCCATACTCACACTATTGTTTTTTTATGCATGGGTATTTCAGACTCTGACGCAGTGTTGATGAATGCAGAAAAGAAAAGACAGAAGTCGCTCCAGTGTAATTCGAAGATAAGCACTAAGCATTTCAGCGCTCTAATGGGTGAAGTGTCAGCACACTACTGGAATCAGCTACTTTGCCATTTGCCAGATCTTTGCCGTCCGCTAGCGGACGGCAAAGAAGCTCTTTGCCATCAGCCACCGAAAAGCCAACGGCAAAGAAATGGCAGACGACAAAGAAGCTCTTTGCCATGCGCCATTTCTTTTCCCTCCGCCAGTTGACGGCAAAGAATCTTTGCCGTCCGCCAGCTGACGGCAAAGAGGAAGGTGGCCCCCACCCACCCGCCCGTTAAAAAAAAACTTAACGCCCCACCTCTTTGCCGTCTGCTTGCGGACGGCAAAGAGAGAAAACGGCGGACGGCAAAGAGCGGCGGACAGCAAAGAGCCGAGTAACTAACGGATGCCACCCCCCGCCCGTTATGTCTCT
>NC_057813.1:28413902-28481743 GCF_018294505.1 Triticum aestivum | reverse complement strand
CGACCCCGACACCACACCCCGACCCCGACACCACACCCAGACACCCCGACACCCGACCCCGCGAGGCCGACGGGTTCTTACATTTGTGAATTATTAGTTAGGTCATATATTTTTCGATTTTGTTATGAAAAACATCATATATAATTGTGTTGATCGGGTTGATTTAAATGTGCAGTTGTTTCACCGCTGCGAGGTTTGGTGTTCGACGACCTCGCCGTGCGTTTGACGAGCTCTACCCCTTCGTTCGTGGGTGAGCACAAATGACATGTCCTCCTCCCCCATTAATTATTTGCTCTGTTCCGGTGTTCGTGCCGATGAAATTTGATAGCTAGCTATATATGTGTCTTGAATCATCAGTATGCGTAACCAATATGTGTCTCCCGTTTGAAAGCGTCATAGTTATAAATATGCATGCATTTGCATATTTATAACCTTGATTCTTCCGAATTGTTCAAGGCAATCCATGGACAGCCCGAGTATGTGTAGATTGGGTTCATATTCCCATATGCTTTGCTCCGGATCTGACGCATAAATTTCGTCAGTGCCTCCCTTGTTGTTCTCCGGGTACACATCCTCTCTGTTTATTGTAGAGACGTGTATCAGGAGAACAGCGGGGAGGTTCTGCCGAAATTTTGCGTCGGATCCGAAGCATATCATGGGAAAATGAACCCAATCTACACATACTCGGGTGGGATTAGGACCTATCATTACCTATTAGAGTGTAGGTTGCATGGACGTAATAAAATTGACAAAGTAGATCAACTGATGAATATATACATGGTGAATTATATATATAATTGTTGTGTGTCCAGTAGCTCTGAAAGTCAAGATGAGTGATCGTGCGTGGATGTATACCGTTCACGCTGGTCAGAACAAATGGAGCACTGAATGGTTCACAAAAACCAAGGGGTTTGTGCAAGCCGCATTTGCAAATGGCTAGAGGAAAAACTGGTGCCCCTGTTTCCGGTGCGGCAATTGGGAAAAGAGGACAGAGGCTGAAATGGGCAAACACCTGCAGAAGAATGGTTTTACGCCCGATTATACGGTGTGGAAATTTCATGGTGAGTCTGCCCAACGTGACCGAGCTGAGGTGGATCGTCCTCGCACCGACGAGCATGGTACCGGGATGGAAAACATGGTGCAAGACTATGATGATGCTCGGGATTCGGACGAGGAGATGGAGGAATCTGCAAAGGCCTTCAATGAAATGTTGGAGTCTTCAAAACGTCCGCACCATGAGCACACCGAGATTTGTCAGTTGGATGCCATCTCACAAGTAATGGCTCTGAAGGCTCAGTTCAACTTGGGCAGAGAATGCTACGACGCAATTATGACAGTATTTGGACGCTTTCTACCCAAAGGCCATGTAATGCGTACAAACCTGTACCAGTCGGACAAAATCCTCCGTGCACTAAAGATGCCCTATGAGAAGATACATGCCTGTGAGAAAGGATGTGCCTTATTTAGGCTTGACTATGCGGACTTGAACTATTGTCCCATTTGCAAGTCTTCCAGGTATATTGTGGTAGACAACGGTATGGGTGAGAAGACACATACCAAAATCCCCGTTAGTGTTCTTCGGTATATGCCAATTGTACCAAGACTTCAACGTCTTTTCATGGTCGAAGAGATGGCTAGACAGATGACATGGCACAAAACAAGCAAAAGAACCGAACTAGATGTAGATGGGAATCCGATGATGGTACACACATCGGATGGTGTTGCATGGAAACAGTTTGATGAATTACATGCTGACAAAGCGACAGATCCGAGGCATCCTCGAGTCGGCATCAGCATGAATGGGTTCAGTGTGTTTGGTATGATGGCAGCCCAATACAGTTGTTGGCCCGTATTTGTCTTTCCACTCAATCTCCCCCCCCGGAGCGGTGATCCAAAAGGATTTCGTCGAAGAGTATGAGCTACTCGCAAAGCAAGGAGGTGGCTATCCCGGTTTCATCTCTTGGTTCAAACAAACGGTACATTCTATTAGAAAATTTCATTTCATTCGCTAATTTGTGTGTAATGCAACAATCCTTTCATATTAAACTTGTAGGCTAATTCAGAGTCTATGGACACCGAATTGAGACAAGTCGCTAATGGTTTTGACTATAAGGCCCGTTCATTTGACAAATACGACATCAACGGGTATCGCTTTCGTACCTATGGCAAAGAGCTATCTATGGCCGACCGGAAGTCTACAAATTGTTGTGTATCTGCTATCGGCGAAGGAGGTACCGAGTATTATGGGAGAGTTGAAGCAATTTATGAACTTCTATTCTATGGTGAAAACCCACCGAATGTCGTAGTCTTCAAATGTTATTAGTTTCAGCCGAAGGAGACTAGAAGGACTCATGAACATATAGGGCTAGTTGAAATCAACCAAAGCACCCATTTAGATGTTCCTGATGTCTATATTACGGCTCAACAGGAGACCCAAGTATTCTATCTACCATGGGCCTGCCAAACTAATCCAAATCTGAAAGGTTGGGATGTCGTTTATGAAGTGCCACCACGTGCTAGACTATCTCCCCCAAAGGAAGAGGATTATGAACCTCACATTAACCCAGACACATATGAAGGAGAATTCTTCCAAGAGACACGTCTTTCCAAAAAGCGTTTCAAGAACCGGTATACTTCACCCCAAAACATTGAAGTAGATAGCGACAGTGAATCCCACATCAACCCAGAGGGGGAACAAGAAGAGCTGGAACAAGAAGAGGTTACTGCTGCGGATGACCTCTCAATGCTTGACCGATTACGTAAAGGTGGCCTTCCACATGTTGATGCCACTAAACCCTATGAGCCCGTCATTGATTATAGTGATGATGATGATTATGCATTTATTGATGATACTGATCGAGATTATTAGTAGTGTCAGGTATTCAATTTTTTTATGTTGTACTTGATGATGATACACTTAAGTGATATACATATTATTATTCATGTTGGTATTGTTTTTATGTTGTACTAATTTCGTTTACTCTTTGTCATGGCAGGTGTTGAAAGATGGAAGGGGAGCCGACTGAGGCCAAGGACAAACGTGCCCAAATTGAAGGTGTGCCACACCAACAAGGTAGCTCCAGCTTATATCAGTTCGGGTGGAATTGGGTATGTGGTTTGCTTCATGATTAATGCAATTCATTCATCATGCTAGCTTGAGCCCTTTAATTACTAATTTACTTTGTTTCTCTCTTTCAGGCATGCTACAATAAGACGGATAAGGTGCCAGAGGGGTACGACCTGTATACCATGGCCCACACTGCCTCTTACAAGCAAGTCAAGGGGAAGGCGAGGAAAGGGGAGGAGTTTAACCCGAGCCAGATTCCCTACAATCCAGAGCAGGTGATGATATCTAGTGGCGGGAGGTCCCGTGGCTCCATAGCCATTGATCCAGAGATTGCTCCTGAGACCACGGTGAGTTTAATTTGAATGGACGTTACTTGCTAGTCTTAACATTTGAGTGTCATCATGCTAACGAAACATTGGAAATGATCTTTGGTGCAGCGTAACTCCACACAAGCATCACACGATCCTTCTCCAGCTACTGGCATGAGCCAGCCCGCTCCTACACCTCCATGATCAAGGTAAGTTTCTCTAGTTTTTTGCTTAACAAATGCATAAAGACCTAGACTTAGCTTTATTTCCTCCAATATGCTTACCTTAATGACCTAGAGTTAGCTTCTTTTCCTCCAAAATGACTTAATAAGCTTACTGACCTCCAAAACCAGCCATTTTACCTAAGTTAGCACTAAAACGATCTATACTTAGCTTTGTTTCCTCCAAAATGACCTAAGTTAGTTATAATATGCTTAGTTAACTAGGTTTGCTCAATAATGACATGTACTTAGCTTACTTATGTAAAAAAACAGCATAATTAGCTTAGTTAGCTCATAAACGATCCATTTTACCTACGTTAGCTCTAAAATGATGCATTTTACCTAAGTTAGCTCATAAACGATCCATTTCACCTAAGTTACCTCACAAACGATGGCGTGCTTCTTCTTCTAGTCTTCTTCTTCTAGTCTTCTTCTTCTAGTCACCTTTTCCTAACTTTCTTATTTGCCATTTTGCAGATTTCATTCACTTCTCGGAAGTTAGCTTGCTATGATGGAGTGCTTGTTTTTTATTTCATTCTCTTCTAGTATTCTTCTAGCTTGCTACGATGGAACTTTCTATCTTGATGAAACTTTGCATTGTAATATGTATGTGCAACTTCCTAATGGTTGCAACTTATGTGTATGTGCAACTTGCTATGTATGAATGGATGGAACTATATATGTATGTACGATGAAACTTATGTGCTGTAACTAGCCCTGTGAAATATATCTATATATGTCATATATATTTGCTGTGAAAATTGTTGGATTCAAAAAAATAGAAAAAAAGAGCCAATATGCAGGCTCTTTGCCGTCCGCCACCGACGGCAATGGCCTCTTTGCCAATAGCCGCGGACGGCAAATGAGGCACGTGGCAGCCAACTGTGCTTCCTGGGAGCTGACCCATTTAGTCAGTTGGCCTACAGTGGCAGACAACAAAGGCAGGAAGAATTTTGCCGTCAGCTGCGGACGACAAAGGCAGGACGAATTTTGCTGTTAGCGGCGGACGGCAAAGTCCTGCCGTTAGCCACCTAACGGACTAACAACGAAAATTTTGCCGTCTATGTTCTTTGCCGTCTATGTTCTTTTCCGTCCGCTGCTGATGGCAAAGGACCCTTTGCCATCAGCCACCAAAAGCGGATGACAAGTAGCTCTTTACCGGACCTTTCTTTGCCGTCCACGTTTGCCGTCCGTGGCGGACGGCAAAGACCTTTGCCGTCCGCCATTCATGCCTTTGCCGTCCGCCCTGGCAGACGGCAAAGTAGCTGATTCCTGTAGTGGCAGTTGGAGACAATAAACATAGCTCTGCAGTTGATGATCTCAATTTCCACACACAACCATCCCAGGTGCTTGCTTTAACTTCGCGCTGTCAAATGTGGTTGCATGTTGCATATGGTGTCTAGCTTGTATTGCTTCAAATTTGGTTAAATTGCATCTGCTTACTTTACACATTATACCTTTGATAATGACATGCCTTCCTGTTTTTGATACATACTACATATGTCTATTAACCATGTTCGTACATCAAACTAATGCTCTTTTGTATCCCTCGTCAATCACTTATGATGAGACAGTCACCCGAGTGGGTTACTGTGAGACGCCCTACTCGTATAAAGAGTGCAGTGTCATCCTCCCCACATGATTCTCAAGAAACAGCAAGGCTAAATGAAGATAGTCAACGTAGCTCTCTAGTTGATCACCGCAATTCCCCTACACCACCATCGCAGGTGCTTGCTCTTACTTGGCAGTGTGATATGTGGTTGCATGTTTCATATGGTGTCTACCTTGTAATGCTTCTAATTATGGTAAATTGCATCTGCTTAGTTAACACATTATACCTGTGAATATGACATGCCTTCCTGTTTTTGGTACATACTATGTCTTTCTACTAACCATGTTCTTACATCAAACTACTTTTCTTGTGTATCCCTCATCAATGCTCCTAATTTGTTAAATTGCATCTCCTTAGCTTACACATTAAACATGTGAATATGACACGCCTTCCTGTTTTTGGTACATACTACATCTGCCTATCACACCATGTTCTTACATCAAACTACTGTTCTTGTGTATCCTGCATCGATCGCTTATGATGAGACAGTCATGCACGTGGGTTAATATGAGACGCAATACTCTTATAAAGAATGCAATTTCATCCTCTCCACATGATTCTCAAGAAACAGCAAGCCTAAATGAAGATATTGAACGTAGCTCTGTACCTGAAGACCGCACTTCCCCTACACTACCATCACAGGTGCTTGCCCTAACTTTGCAGTGTGATATGTGGTTGCATGTTGCATACGGTGTCTAGCTTGTAATGCTTCTAATTAGGGTAAATTGCATCTGCTTATATTACACACTATACCTGTGAATATGACATGCCTTCCTATTTTTGGTACACACTACATCTATGTGTTAACCTTGTTCTTACATGAAACTACCTCTCTTCTGTATCCTGCATCAATCACTTATGATTAGTCACCTTTATTTGTTGCATATTGCATATTATTTCTAGCTTGTTGCCATGTATTGCTTCTAATTTGGTCAAATACATTTGTTAGGGCACCCTTTTAATTTGGCAGAGTGATATTGGTTTCATCTTTCATATCGTTTCTAGCTTGCATCGATTCTAACAAGTTCAAGCACCTTGTGCTTAGTTTACACTTATACATCATACATGTCAATATGTCATGCCGTCCTGTTTTCCATACATATTCCATCCTCCTATCACGCGACTATCTTACATGAAAGTAGTGTTCGTCAGTATCATGCATCAATGAGTTCTGAAGAGCAAATTTTATTCCTTTTTATTGTGGGTTTGACTTGACAAGGCAAAATCAAGAAAGAGGAAGGAAAAGAGTAAGGAAGGCGATGATGGTGGTCCTCTGCAGCAACGTAAATGGAGCATCTGTACTGATTCTCCTTGTACTGATAGTGCATTACAAGGTCCAAGTCTCCGCTCCCCTACTCCACCATCCAAGGTGCTTGCTCTAACTTGGCAGTGTGATATCTGGTTGCATGTTGCATATGGTGTCTAGCTCGTATTGCTCCTAATTAATTAGTGTAAACTGCATCTGCTTATCTTACACATGATACATGTGAATATGACATGCTTTCCAATTTTTGGTACATACTATATCTGTCTATCACACCACGTTCTTACATGAAACTACTCTTCTTGTATATCCTGCATCATTCACTTATGATGGGACACCTTTAAGTTGGCAGTGTGATATTGGTTTGTGTCTTGAATATGATTTCTAGCATGTATTGCTTGTAGTTTGATGAACGCCAACTATGACGAGACAGTTTTAACTTGGCAGAGTGATATTAATTGCACCTTCCATATGGTGTCTTGCAGTGTTTCTAATTTGTTGAAGTGCCTTCTGCTTAGTTACCACATCATAGGTGTGAATATGTCAAGCCGTCCATTTTTTCGTACATATTACAGCCTCATATCATGACTTTGCCTTTCATGAGAGTAGTGTTCGTCAGTATCATGCATGAATGAGTTCTGAAGAGCGAATGATATTCCTTTTTCTTGTTGGTATGACCTCACAATGCAAAATCAATAAAGCTGAAGGAAATTGGCAAGGCATTGGATGATGGTGGTCCTTTCGAGCAACTGAAACGGAGGTTCTCTACAGATTCTACTCCGCCATCCTCCCAACAAGATTCGCAAGACAACGCAAGGCTAGACAGTCAACATAGCTGTGTAGATGATGAGCACATCTCCCCTACTCCACCATCACATGTGCTTGCTCTAACTTGGCACTATTATATGTGGTTGCATGTTGCGTATGATGTCTAGCTTGTATTGGTTCTAACTTTGTTGAATTGCATCTGCTTACTTTACACATAATGCCTGTGAATATGACATGTGTTCCTGTTTCTACATCAGACTACTATTCTTGCATATCCCGCATCAGTCACTTATGATAAGGCATCTTTAAGTCGCCACTGTGATATTGGTTGTGTCTTGCATATGATTTCTAGCATGTACTGCTTCTAATTTGTTGAAATGCCATACAGTTTGAACTTGGCAGGGTGATATTTGTTGCATCTTTCATATGGTGTCTAGCTTGCAGTGCTTCTAATTTGTTGAAATGCCTTCTGCTTAGTTACCACATCATAGGTGTGAATATGTCACACCATCCTGTTTTTCATACATATTCCATCCTCGCATCATGTGTTTTCCTCTCATCCGAGTAGTGTTCGTCAGTATCATGCATGAATGAATTCTGAAGAGCAAATTTTATTCCTTTTTCTTATCGGTTTGACTTCACAATGCAAAATCATTACAGCTGAAGGAAATTAGTCCGGTAGTGGATGATGGTGGTCCTTCGGAGAAACTCAAACAGGGGGTCTCTACAGATTCTACTCCGCCATCCTCCCAACAAGATTCGCAAGACAACACAAGGCTGGACAGTCAACGTAGTTGTGTAGATGATGAGCACATATCCCCTACTCCACCATCACAGGTGCTTGCTCTAACTTGGCACTATTATATGTGGTTGCATGTTGTGTATGATGTCTAGCTTGTATTGCTTCTAACTTGAATTGCATCTGCTTACTTTACACATAATGCCTGTTAATATGACATGTGTTCCTGTTTCTAGAACATACGTGTACATGATGAGCACATCTCCCCTACTCCACCATCATAGGTGCTTGCTCTTGCTTGGAACTATTATATGTGGTTGCGTTTTCCGTATGATGTCTAGTTTGTATTGCTTCTGATTATATTGAATTGCATCTGCGTAGCTTACAACTTATACCTGCAACGATCACTTACCCATAAGACACATTTAACTTGGGACCGTGATGTAGGTTGCATCTTGTATTGTCTTCTAGCGTGTACTGCTTCTAATTTCTTGAAATGGCACTTAAGACGAGACACTTTTTTACCTGATAGAGTGATATTGGTTGCGTGTTCATATGGTGCCTAGCTTTCATTTCTTCTAATTTTGTTGAAACGCCTTCCGCTTACTGTTTTTTCATACATATTCCATCCTCCTATCATACGTGTGAACATGAAATGCTATCTTTTTTTGTATATATTCCATCCTCCTATCATGCGCTTGCCTTACATCAAAGTAGTGTTTGTCTGTATCATGCATCAACCAGTTATGTAGAGCTAATTTTATTCATCTTCTTGTGGTTTTGACTTCATAAGGCAATATCAGAAAATAGGAAGGAAAAGAGTAAGTTAGGGGATGTTGGTGGTCCTCCGCACCAACGCAAAAAGAGACTCTCTAGATTTGCCACTTCTACTGCTAATGAAGTTGAAGTCCCAAGTCTACATGATGAGTTCATCTCCCGTACTCCTCCATCGCAGGTGCTTGCTCTAAGTTGACAGTGTGATAATTGGTTTCATGTTGCATATGTTGTCTAGCCTGTATTTTTCTATTTTGATTAAATTGCACCCGCTGAGTTTATTCACTATACATGTGCATATGACATGGCTTTCTGTGTCTAGAATACACTGCACCTATCTATCATACCATGTTCTTACATCAAAGTACTGTTGCTGTGTATCCCGCATCAGTCACTCATGATTGGACGCTTTTAACATGGCAGGTTGATAGTGGTTGCATCTTGCATTGATTTCTATGTTGTACTGCTTCTAATTTTTCGAATTGCCACTTATGACAAGACACTTTTAACTTGGCAGAGTAATATTAGTTGCATCTTTCATATGGTGTCTAGCTTGCATTACTTCTATTTTCTTGAAAATCCTTCTGCTTAGTTTGCACATCGTAGTTGTGAATATGTCATGCCATCCTGTTTTTCTTACATATTTCATCGTCATACGGTTGTCTTACATCAAAGTATTGCTTGTCTGTATCATGCATGAATGGGTTCTGAAGAGTGATTTTATTCTTTTGTGTTGTGGGTACAGCTTGACATGGCAAAGTCAAAAAAGAGCAAGGAAAATAATATAGTAGGGAGTGTTGTTACTCGTCGGATGAAACAGAAAAGGATCTGCCGTCGAGATTCTGCTGGTACTTATAGTGCAGTAGAAGGTCCAAGTCCACCGGCTAAATCTTCAAACACAGTATCACCTGCTCCACCAGCTGCAGCATTTGCTTCAACTGTACCAGCATCTCAACCAGTTACTCGTTCGTTTGCTCCGGAACTGGCCAGTTCCCAAGGTGCCTTCACACCTAACACTACTTCTGAAGCACTGTTGACACAACAGGACTTGGCAAGATCAGATGAACATCATGAGCATCAACATCAAGACGGTACCTGACCGAGTCAAGTTGCAGTTGCTTGCTCCTTTATATGTACTCTCACAGTTTGATGTACACTAACACTTTCCATATTCATTGTTGAACTAGCACCACGGCGCGAGCGGAAACAGACATCAGGGATAATGCTTGACAGATTAACAAAATCTAAAGGAGGAAGAATGGAGATCCATTTTGAGGCAGGTTTAAAAAGGCCACGTGATGCTATAGAGTCAGCCAAGTTAGTATCAGAGGCAGCCATTGCCGTTAGGTGTCATGCACGTATCCTCCCAACGTGGATCCAATACAGGAATGAGAAAGACAATACCCAGTTTAACACCTTCCTTGACCATTTATCCATAAGTAATGCTATTCATCGCAATTAGTAATATTGTCTTGCTCTATCCCATACTTTCTAGCTTCCTCCTAATAAGACTCACATTCTTTTTTCAACAGATGAGGTTCAAGTTGGATCCAAAAGATGATGCAACTAAACAAGCATGCACTCATGTTTTTCAGTCTGCTCTGCGATAGTATCGGTACCACCTTAGAAAATCTCACTTTGAAGGCAAGGCTAACAATGAAATCACCCAAACATCTCGAGTGGAATATATTACAGATGAAGACTGGACAACCCTCGTTAAACACTGGTATGATCCAAAGTATCAGGTAGGCTATATGTATTTGATCAGGCCACATATTGAACTTGTACTTATGTATGTGCCTTAGAAGTGTATCTTGTTTTAGGCAAACTATTTGAAGAACAAAACCAACTGTTCTAAAGTGAAATTCCAACAGACAACAGGATCTCGTAGCTATATTGCACATTGCGAGGCTCTTGTAAATAGCTGCTACTTCCTTCTTTTGTGTGTGCCATATTATCGTATCTATATTGACTTGTTCCAAATACAGAGGAAAGCCCGTGCGCACAAAAAGATCCTGAATCGAATGCAGTGCAAATCTTCAAGGATTGCCACACCAGCAAGATGAAGGGCATGAGCACACCAGTTCAAGCCGCTGTTGTAAGTCCTTACTCCTCCTGCCTTGAACTGATTGGTACTGCGATGTGTTCATTTAACTACTTGGTTTGCAACCAATGTCAGCTACTCTGTTCACTTTTATACACAGTTGTCTTAACATATCATTTCACCTTACATCGTTTAAAAGAGATGAAGGATATTCTTTTGGTCTTGATCTATAATCTAGTTGTTATGTTCACGTGCGCACACAATAATAAAATAGCTTGTTTGTTTTATATCTGTTTGCCCATGATATGAATGATGTCATACTATGTTCATCCTACTTTAAACCATGTCTCTTTATCCTTAGATGTCAACGAATGTGAGGAAATAGACAACACAATAGGCATGCTACATGGACATATGTTCCGAAAGTGATTTTATTATGTAGTTGGCACTATAATACATGCTAATGTATTACAGTAGTTCACCAAAATAAGTTATGCATAAACGTTTAGCCTACTTTGTTTGTTTTTGTCTCATTAGTAAATTATCTGGTACACTAATCTACAGGTTCAAACTTTCAGGAAGCTATGGACAAATGATTGAACAACCACAACCACCTGAAGGTGAAGAGGCTACTACAGGCACAATGTCACGTCTTGCTGCAGTGCATCATTATCTCTCCACTAACAGTGCAAAAAGCACCTTCCTGCATAATTCTGGGTTGGTTGTCAAGGTAACCTCGTCCAAATTGCGTTCTGAACAAAATCTTCCTGCTAGACAGAGTGATATATCTGTGCTCCAGACACAATTCCAATCCCTAATGGACATTGTTTCGGAAACAAGAATAGTGGTTGAGAAATGTCGTCAAGATATGAATGGTTTTGAAACCAGACTATCAGACATTCGCTTCGTTGTTCAAGAGCAATGGCAGAAAAAGGTGGAGATCATGCTGCTCCATCAGATTCTACAGCCTCAAACATTAGCACTCAGGTCAAATGATATGTGCTTCTATACATCTGATGGTGCTTTTATCTGGAAGGACTGTAAGCTTTATGCCAACA
Organism: Triticum aestivum; assembly: GCF_018294505.1. Classification (NCBI taxonomy): domain Eukaryota; kingdom Viridiplantae; phylum Streptophyta; class Magnoliopsida; order Poales; family Poaceae; genus Triticum; species Triticum aestivum. The sequence goes on along the minus strand of NC_057813.1, from coordinate 28,469,888 downwards.
GGACTTTTGTTGTATGGTTGGAATTTATTTTGTTGTGATACAACTTTTATAATGCTGCCACAGGCTGTAGTAATTACGACACTATTTTTGTATAGTGTAGGTTTATCTTAGTAATGTATTCGGCCGAAAGCTTCGTAGGAGCCCAACATGCCAACATTCGTCGGGCCCATTCCAATTGGGCTAAAAATGATTACGGGCCGAAATTGGCATGTAGCCCACTAAAAATATCTAGGCCTAAATCAACATAAGCTTTCATATTTTTCTGGTAGGCCTGTGCCCTGCTACCTCTTGAGCACTGCGTTGGATTTCCCCGAAGAGGAGAGGATGATGCAGTAAAGTAGCGTAAGAATTTCCCTCAGTTTTTGAGAACCAAGGTATCAATCCAGTAGGAGATCACGCACGAGTCCCTCGTACCTACACAAAACGATAGCTACTCGCAACCAACGTGATTAGGGGTTGTCAATCCCTTCACGGTCACTTACGAGGGTGAGATCTGATAGAGATGATAAATAATATTTTTGGTATTTTTGATATAGAGATGCAAAGTAAAAAGTAAAAGGCAAAGTAAAAACAAGGCAAGTAAATAAAGTAGTGGAGATTGATATGATGAGAATAGACCCGGGGGCCATAGGTTTCACTAGTGGCTTCTCTCAAGAGCATAAGTATTCTACGGTGGGTGAACAAATTACTGTTGAGCAATTGACAGAAAGCAAATAATTATGAGATTATCTAGGTATGATCATGTATATAGGCATCACGTCCAAGACAAGTAGATCGAAACGATTCTGCATCTACTACTATTACTCCACTCATCGATCGCTATCCAGCATGCATCTAGAGTATTAAGTAAAACAGAGTAACGCCTTAAGCAAGATGACATGATGTAGAGGGATAAATTCATGCAATATGATAAAAAACCCATCTTGTTATCCTCGATGGCAACAATACAATACGTGCCTTGCAACCCTTTCTGTCACTGGGTAAGGACACCGCAAGATTGAACCCAAAGCTAAACACTTCTCCCATTGCAAGAACTACCAATCTAGATGGCCAAACCAAACAGATAATTCGAAGAGACTTGTAAAGATAACTCAATCATACATAAAATAATTCAGAGAAGAATCAAATATTGTTCATAGATAAGCTGGACCATAAACCCACAATTCATTGGTCTCAACAAACACACCGCAAAGAGAAGATTACATCGAATAGATCTCCACAAGAGAGGGGAGAACATTGTATTGAGATCCAAAAAGAGAGAAGAAGCCATCTAGCTAATAACTATGGACCCGAAGGTCTGAAGTAAACTACTCACACTTCATCGGAGAAGCTATGGTGTTGATGTAGAAGCCCTCCGTGGTAGATGCCCTCTCCGGCCGAGCTCTGGAACAGGCCCCAAGATGGGATCTCGCAGATACAGAAGGTTGCGGCGGTGGAATTAGGTTTTTGGCTCCTGTTCTGATCTGACGGGGGTACGTAGGTATATATAGGAGGAAGGAGTACGTCGGTGGAGCAACAGGGCGCCCACATGGCAGGGGTGCGCGCCCAGGGAGGGCACCCTCCACCCTCGTGACCGCCGCTGGCACTTCTTGGAGTAGGGTCCAAGTCTCCTGGATCACGTTCGGTGAGGGAATCATGTTCCCGAAGGTTTTATTCCATTTGGACTCCGTTTGATATTCTGTTTCTTCGAAATACTGAAATAGGCAAAAAACAGCAATTCTGGGCTGGGCCTTCGATTAATAGGTTAGTCCCAAAAATAATATAAAAGTGGAAAATAAAGCCCAATATAGTCCAAAACAGTATACAAAGTAGCATGGAGTAATAAAAAATTATAGATACGTTGGAGACGTATCAAGCATCCCCAAGCTTAATTCCTGCTCGTCCTCGAGTAGGTAAATGATAAAAAAGAATTTTTGATGCGGAGTGATACTTTGGCATAATTTCAATGTAAATCTTCTTGATTGTGATATGAATATTCAGATCCGAAAGATTCAAGACAAAAGTTCATATTGACACAAAAATAATAATACTTCAAGCATACTAATCAAAGCAATCATGTCTTCTCAAAATAACATGGTAAAAGAAAGTTCATCCCTACAAAATCATATAGTTAGGCTATGCTTCATTTTCGTCACACAAAGATGTTCCCAACTTCTATACCCCCGATGACAAGCCAAGAAATTCTTTCATACTTAAATAATCTCAAACTTTTTCAACCTTCACGCAATACATGAGCGTGAGCCATGGATATAGCACTATGGGTGGAATAGAATATGATGATGGAGATTGTGTGGAGAAGACAAAAAAGGAGAAAGTCTCACATTGACAAGGATAATCAACGGGCTATGGAGATGCCCATGAATTGATGTCAACATGAGGAGTAGGGATTGCCATGCAACGGATGCACTAGAGCTATGTATGCTCAACAAAAGAAAACTAGTGGGTGTGCATCCAACTTGCTTGCTCATGAAGACCTAGGGCATTTGAGGAAGCCCATCATAGGAATATACAAGCCAAGTTCTATAATGAAAGATTCCCACTAGTATAAAAAGACAACAACTTATGAGACTCACTACATGAGAAACAAGGTGCTACTTCGAAGCACAATATATGAGACTCACTACATGAAGAACAAGGTGCTACTTTGAAGCACAAGTGTGGAAAAAGAGATAGTAGCATTACCCTTTTTTCTTTTCTTTTTTTTCTTTTTTCTGGGCCTTTTTTTCTTTTGGCCTTTCTTCTTTTTTTTCTTTTTTTTCTTTTGGGCAATGCTCTAATAATGATGATCACCACACTTCTATTGATTACAGCATAAGGATTACAACTCGAAACTTAGAACAAGATATGACTCTATATGAATGCCTCCGGCGGTGTACCAGGATGGTGCAATGAATCAAGAGTGACATGTATAAAAAATAATGCAATGGTGGCCTTGCCACAAATACGATGTCAACTACATGATCATGCAATGGCAATATGACAAAAGTAATGTATGTCATGATGATGATGGTGGAAGTTGCATGGCAATATATCTCGGAATGGCTATGGAAATGCCATAATAGGTAGGTATGGTGGCTGTTTTGAGGTAGATATAAGGAGGTTTATGTGTGATAGAGCGTATCGTATCACGGGGTTTGGATGCACCGGTGAAGTTTGCGCCAACTCTCAAGGTGAGAAAGGGCAATGCACGGTACCGAAGAGGCTAGCAAAGGCGGAAACGTGAGAGTGCGTATAATCCATGACTCAACATTAGTCAAAAGAACTCATATACTTATTGCAAAGATTTAGAAGTCATCAAAAAATCAAGTACTACGCGCATGCTCCTAGGGGGATAGATTGGTAGGAAAAGACCATCGCTCGTCCCCGACCGCCACTCATAAGGATGCACAAGCCAGGTACACTTCATGTTTCAAATTTGTTACACAACTTTAACCATACGTGCATGCTACGGACTTGCAAACTTCAACACACGCATTTCTCAAATTCATAATCACCCAACTAGCACGACTTTGATATCATCACCTCCATATCTCAAAACAATTATCAAGCATCAAAGTTATCTTAGTATTCAATTCACTCAAAAGAAAGTTTCACATATCTTGAATACCAAGTATATTAACATTAAGCAATTTACCATGCTATTAACGACTCTCAAAATAATCTAAGTGAAGCATGGGAGATCAATAGTTTCTTTAAAACAAATCCACCACCGTGCTCTAAAAGATCTAAGTGAAGCACTGAGCGAAAATATCAAGCTCGAAAGATATAAGTGAAGCACAATGAGCAAAACTATCAAGCTCAAAAAGATATAAGTGAAGCACAATGAGTATTCTAGCAAATTCTAAATCATGTATGACTCTCTCAACAGGTGTGTACAGCAAGGATGATTGTGGCAAACTAACAAGCAAAGACACAAATAATAAAGACGCTCCAAGCAAAACACATATCATGTGGTGAATAAAAATATAGCTCCAAGTAAATTTCCGATGGAAGTAGACGAAAGAGGGGATGCCTTCCGAGGCATCCCCAAGCTTTGAATTTTTGGTGTACTTGGATTATCTTGGGGGTGCCATGGGCATCCCCAAGTTTAGGCTCTTGCCACTCTTTGTTCCATAATCCATCAAAAGAATTCACCCAAAACTTGAAAACTTCACAACACAAAACTCAATAGAAATCTCGTGAGCTCCGTTAGTGAAAGAAAACAAAAGACTACTTCAAGATACTGTAATGAACTCATTCGTTATTTATATTTCTGTTAAACCTACTGTATTCCAACTTCCTTATGGTTTATAAACTAATTTATTAGCCATGGATGCATTGAAATAAGCAAACAACACACGGAAAACAGAATCTGTCAAAAACAGAACAGTCTGTAGCAATCTGTAACTAAGGCAAACTTCTGGAACTCTAAAAATTCTACCAAAATAGTATGTACTGGAAAATTTGTTTATTGATCAGCAGAAAAAAGAATAAATGCAAAAGCACGTTTCTGTGATTTATTGATTGTTTTCTCATGAGCGCAAAGTTTCTGTTTTTCAGCAGAATCAAATCAACTATTATCATAGCTTATCCTATAGGTTCCACTTGGCACAAACACTTAATTAAAACATAAAACCACATCTAAACAGAAAGTAGAAACAAAATTTAACACCAAACAGGAACAAAAACAAAGAACACAAAATAAAATTTGGTTGCCTCCCAACAAGCGCTATCGTTTAACGCCCCTAGCTAGGCATAAAAGCGAAGATAGATCTAAGTTTCGCCATCTTTGGTAGGCAATCCATAAGTGGCTCTCATGATAGATTCATATGGTAATTTTATTTTGTTTCTAGGGAAGTGTTCCATACCCTTTCTCAAGGGAAATTGGAATCTAATATTCACTTCCTTCATGTCAATAATCGCACCAATCGTTCTAAGGAAAGGTCTACCAAGAATAATAGGACATGAAGGATTGCAATCTATATCAAGAACGATAAAATCTACGGGCACATAATTACTATTGGAAACAATAAGAACATCGTTAATTCTTCCCATAGGCTTTTTAATAGTGGAATCCTCAAGATGCAAGTTTAGAGAGCAATCTTCAAAGTCACGGAAATCTGGCAAATCACACAAAGTTTTGGGAATAGTGGAGACACTAGCACCCAAATCACACAAGGCATGAAACTCATAATCTTTAATTTTAATTTTGATAGTAGGTTCCCACTCATAATAGATTTTTCTAGGGATAGAGACTTTCAACTCAAGTTTTTCTTCATAAGATTGCATCAAGGCATCAACAATGTGTTCGGTAAAGGCCTTATTTTGACTATAAGCATGAGGAGAATCTAGCACAGATTGCAACAAGGAAATACAACCAATCAAAGAGAAATTTTCATAATTAAATTCCTTGAGATCCAAAATAGTGGGTTTAGTAACATCAAGATTTTTACTTCTTTCAATCCCACTTTCATCAATTTCATCATCAAGATCTAGAAACTCAGAATTCTTAGGACGCCTTCTAGGTAAAGGAAGATCATATTCAGTTTCATCAAGATTCATATTGCAAAACAAGGATTTAATAGGGGACACATCAATAACTTTTAGATCTTCATCTTTATTTTCATAGGAATCGGAAGAACATGCTTTAATAAAGGCATCTTTGGAAGCACGCATCCTAGCGGTTCTTTCCTTGCACTCATCAATGGAAATTCTCATAGCTTTGAGAGACTCATTGATATCATGCTTAGGAGGAATAGATCTAAGCTTTAAAGAATCAATTTCAAGAGAAATTCTATCAACGTTCCTAGCCAAATCATCAACCTTAAGCAATTTTTCTTCAAGCAAAGAATTAAAATTCTTTTGTGAATTCATAAACTCTTTAACACTACTCTCAAATTCAGAGGGCATCTTATTAAAATTTCCAAAAGAGTTGTTCTAGGAATTTCCATAATTATTAGAAGGATTACTAGGATAAGGCCTAGGATTAAAATTCCCTCTATACGCGTTATTTCCAAAACTATTCCTTCCAACAAAATTCACACCCATAGATTCATTATTATTCTCAATCAAAGTAGATAAAGGCATATCATTGGGATCAAGAGAAGTATTTTTAGTAGCAAACATCTTCATAAGTTCATCCATCTTTTCACTTAAAACATTGATTTCCTCTATAGCATGCACTTTTTTACTAGAAATTCTTTCGGTATGCCATTGAGAATAATTAGCCATAATATTGTCAAGCAATTTTGTAGCATCTCCTAACGTGATTTCCATAAATGTGCCTCCTGCGGCCGAGTTTTTAAAGATTTCTAGAAGCAAAATTTAATCCGGCATAAAATTTTTGTGTGATCATCCATAAATTCAAACCATGAATAGGGCAATTGCGAAGCATCAATTTCATTCTTTCCCAAGATTGGGCAACATGCTCATGATAAAGTAGTCTAAAATTCATAATATCATTCTAAGAGTGATGATCTTAGCGGGAGGAAAATATTTAGAGATAAAAGCATCTTTGCACTTGTTCCAAGAATCAATACTATTTTTAGGCAAAGATGAAAACCAAATTTTAGCACGATCTCTAAGTGAAAACAGAAATAACTTTAATTTGACAATATTGTTATCCGTATCTTTCTTCTTTTGCATATCACACAAATCAACAAAATTGTTTAGATGAGTAGCGGCATCTTCACTAGGAAGGCCGTCGAATTGATCTTTCATAACAAGATTCAGCAAAGCAGTATTGATTTCACAAGACTCATCATTATTAAGAGGAGAAATCGGAGTACTAAGGAAACCATTATTATTGGTATTCAAGAAATCACACAATTTGGTATTATCTTGTGCCATGGCAACAAGTAATCCAACACACAAGCAGAGGCAAACGAGAAAAAGGCAAAAGAGAAAGAGAGGAGGAGATTGGGAAAGAGAGGGCAAATAAAACGGCAAGGGTGAAGTGGGGGAGAGGAAAACGAGAGGCAAATAATGTAATGCGAGAGATAGGGATTGTGATGGGTACTTGGTATGGTTGACTTTTGCGCAAACTCCCCGGCAACGGCGCCAGAAATTCTTCTTGCTACCTCTTGAGCACTGCGTTGGATTTCCCCGAAGAGGAGAGGATGATGCAGTAAAGTAGTGTAAGTATTTCCCTCAGTTTTTGAGAACCAAGGTATCAATCCAGTAGGAGATCACGCACGAGTCCCTCGTACCTACACAAAATGATAGCTACTCGCAACCAACGCGATTAGGGGTTGCCAATCCCTTCACGGTCACTTACGAGGGTGAGATCTGATAGAGATGATAAATAATATTTTTGGTATTTTTGATATAGAGATGCAAAGTAAAAAGTAAAAGGCAAAGTAAAAACAAGGCAAGTAAATAAAGTAGTGGAGATTGATATGATGAGAATAGACCCGAGGGCCATAGGTTTCACTAGTGGCTTCTCTCAAGAGCATAAGTATTCTACAGTGGGTGAACAAATTACTATTACGAAATTGATAGAAAAGCGAATAATTATGAGATTATCTAGGTATGATCATGTATATAGGCATCATGTCCAAGACAAGTAGATCGAAACGATTCTGCATCTACTACTATTACTCCACTCATCGACCGCTATCCAGCATGCATCTAGAGTATTAAGTAAAACAGAGTAACGCCTTAAGCAAGATGACATGATGTAGAGGGATAAATTCATGCAATATGATAAAAACCCCATCTTGTTATCCTCGATGGCAACAATACAATACGTGCCTTGCAACCCTTTCTGTCACTGGGTAAGGACACCGCAAGATTGAACCCAAAGCTAAACACTTCTCCCATTGCAAGAACTACCAATCTAGATGGCCAAACCAAACGGATAATTCGAAGAGACTTGTAAAGATAACTCAATCATACATAAAAGAATTCAGAGAAGAATCAAATATTGTTCATAGATAAGCTGGATCATAAACCCACAATTCATCGGTCTCAACAAACACAGCGCAAAAAGAAGATTACATCGAATAGATCTCCACAAGAGAGGGGGAGAACATTGTATTGAGATCCAAAAAGAGAGAAGAAGCCATCTAGCTAATAACTATGGACCCGAAGGTCTGAAGTAAACTACTCACACTTCATCGGAGAGGCTATGGTGTTGATGTAGAAGCCCTCCGTGGTAGATGCCCTCTCCGGTGGAGCTCCGGAATAGGCCCCAAGATGGGATCTCACGGATACAGAAGGTTGCGGCGGTGGAATTAGGTTTTTGGCTCCTATTCTGATCTGACGGGGGGTACGTAGGTATATATAGGAGGAAGGAGTACGTCGGTGGAGCAACAGGGGGCCCACAAGGCAGGGGGCGCGCCCAGGGGGGGGCGCGCCCTCCACCTTCGTGATCACCTCTGGCACTTCTTGGAATAGGGTCCAAGTCTCCTGGATCACGTTCGGTGAGGAAATCACGTTCCCGAAGGTTTTATTCCGTTTGGACTCCGTTTGATATTCTGTTTCTTCGAAATACTGAAATAGGCAAAAAAAACAACAATTCTGGGATGGGCCTCCGGTTAATAGATTAGTCCCAAAAATAATATAAAAGTGGAAAATAAAGTCCAATATAGTCCAAAACAGTAGACAAAGTAGCATGGAGTAATCAAAAATTATAGATACGTTGGGCCGTTAACGGGCCGAAACTTCGGTCGGGCTAGATTATCGTCATTTTTATATGGGCCGTTAATGGGCCTGATATGACGTTGGGCCACATATGACCCATGGTTTACGTCCGGCGTTAACAGGCCGGAAATTACAACAGGCCGAAAGTGGCCCAAATCTATAGTGGGCCTCTAACAGGCCAAATGTCAGACATGGCCGAATATGACCCAAATCCTTTATGGTCGTTTATGGGCCGAAAGTTTTGATGGCCTGTAAATGGGCCCAAATAAAGCCGGACCTTTAACAGGCCGGAAATACACCGGGCTGTAATTCGGCCCAATTACTTAGCGGATAGTTAACGGGCCAGAAGTGACCATGGGCCGCGTTGATGACAAGTTTAGGACAGGCCGTTGACGGGCCGATTTGACAGAGAATGTTGGGCCTTTAGCTGGGCCGGCCCATTATGGTCTGCAGAATCTTGTGGGCCTTTAGCTGGGCCGGCCCACTGTGGTCCACAAAATCTTGTGGGCCTTTAGTAGGGCCGGCCCATTATGGTCTGCAAATTTGTGTGGGCCTTTAGCTAGGCCGGCCCATTATGGTCTGCTAAATTTTGTGGGCCTTTAGCTGGGCCAGCCCATTATGGCCCGCTAAATCTTATGGGCCTTCGGTTGGGCCGACCCATTTAAACTTTGTGGGCCACTTTTGGGCCAGTCCACGTGTCAACATATCATAGGCCCATCTCGACCGTTGGATGAGTGACACATGTGCCAACAAGGAGCTGACGCATGGATCCGTCAGCCAATGAGAATTTTACACGTGGAAAATCGGCATTGGTCGTGACTGTTAACGGGTTATCGGATCCAAAATCCAACCCGATAGCTTAACGGCGTTCCTTACGGTGGATGCCACGTGTCATTCACCCTTGATGAAAGCACTTCTGTGACACACGATTTATCGTCATGGAAGTGGACACTTCCGTGATGATAATTTTGGTAATGTCATGGAACACTTCTACGACAGCACAGGTATGACTATCTTGATTCGGTCATAAATTTGTCATGGATGTACATGCATGACAAAAAATGCGACCTACTGTGACAAACACGTATCATCACGGAAGTGTATTATTTTTGTAGTGTAAACATGAAATTGTTGCTATTGCACCCACACATGATAGTCCAATTATCTTTTTGAATTCTCCCGACTACACTATATCGAAGAAGTTTGTGCTTATTAAGGATTATATTGATGGGTTGCGTTTTACTACTACACATGATGATTTTGATAGATATAATATGCATGTGCTTTCTGCTCCTACTTGCAATTATTATGAGAGAGGAACTATATCTCCACCTCTCTATGTTTCCAATATGATAAAATTGCAAGAAACTGCTTATACTATGCATTGGCCTTTACTATGTGTGCATGAATTGTTTTTTTATGACATGCTGATGCATATGAAGAGAGTTAGACTTCGTCATTGCTTGATATATGTTACTTTGTGCTCACTACTAAATTACAAATCATTGCTAATTAAAATTGGCTTTGATATACCTTGGGATCCGGGTGGATTCATTACTTGAGCACTATATGCCTAGCTTAATGGCTTTAAAGAAAGCACTGCCAGGGAGACAACTCGAAAGTTTTAGAGAGTCATTTATTTCTGTTGAGTTCTTTCATTTATTTTAGTTTTTAAAATAAAAGTGGGGAACCCAAAACTTTTCAAAAAGGAAAGTGAAAGTGAGAGAGACAAGCATTGTTGAAGTGGGGGAGCTCCTTGAACTTTGTTCATGCTCACGGAAACTTTGTGAATCTTAATTATAGAAACTTTTCATCAAAAATAATTATCCCCTTGTGCAATTCCATTGTATTATAAAAATAATTTTCCAAGGTTTGCCTTTAGGATGTTTACAATGCTTGTTGGTTTGTGCGGTGCAGGACATAAACTTTTGCTGTAGTGCGTGATTTTAAATTTTTTACTCGAACGTCAAATGGTTCTGAAACTTTTTGCATTGTCTTGCTGTAATTTTTTTTATTTTTCCTAAGTTTGGTAGAATTTTTGTGGTACCATAAGTATGGTGAATGTTCAGATTGCTACAGACTATTCTGTTTTTGACAGATTCTATTTTTGATGCATAGTTTGCTTGTTTTGATGAAACTATCAATTTCTATTAGTGGATTAAGCCATGGAAAAGTTATATTACAGTCGACACAATGCAAAAACAAAATATTAATTGGTTTGCAACAGTACTTAGAGTAGTGATTTGCTTTATTATACTAACGGATCTTACCGAGTTTTCTATTGAAGTTTTGTGTGGATGAAGTGTTTGATCGAGGAGGTCTCGATATGAGGAAAAGGAAGAGAGGCAAGAGCTCAAGCTTGGGGATGCCCAAGGTACCCCAAGTAAATATTCAAGGAGACTCAAGCATCTAAGCTTGGGGATGCCTCAGAAGGCATCCACTCTTTCTTCAACAAGTATCAGTATGTTTTCGGATTTGTTTCGTTCGTGCGATATGTGCAAGTCTTGGAGCGTCTTTTGCATTTAGTTTTCACTTTTCTTTTATGAACCATGCTGGTATGAGATAGTCCATGATTGATTTATAGAATGCCCATTGCACTTCACTTAAATCTTTTGAGTATGGCTTTATAGAATGCTTCATGTGCTTCACTTATATCATATGAAGTTTTGATTGCCTGTTTCTCTTCACATAGAAAAACGCCATTTGTAGAATGCTCTTTTGCCTCACTTATATTTGTTACAGCGTGAGCATATCTTTTGTAGAAAGAATTAAACTCTCTTGCTTCACTTATTTCTATTTAGAGAGATGGCAGGAATTGGTCATTCACATGGTTAGTCATAAAATCCTACATAAAACTTGTGGATCACTGAATATGATATGTTTGATTCCTTGCAATAGGTTTGCGATATAGAGATGATAATATGTGGGAGGTACTAGTAGATGGTTGTGTTTAGTAAGGATATTGGTGTTAAGGTTTGTGATTCCCGAAGCATGCACACATGGTCTCCTAACTATGTAACCAAATTGGCACGCATTGTATTTTGATTGTTTATCTTTGCGTGAAGGTCGGGGTTGCGCGATGGTTAACTCCTACCAACCTCCCCCCTAGGAGCATGTGTAGTAGTACTTTGCTTCGAGGGCTAATGAACTTTTGCAATAAGTATATGAGTTCTTTATGACTAATGTGAGTCCATGGATTATACGCACTCTCACCCTTCCATCATTACTAGCCTCTTAGGTACTGTGCATTGCCCTTTCTCACCTCGAGAGTTGGTGCAAACTTCGCCGGTGCATCCAAACCCCGTGATACAATACTCTCTATCACACATAAGCCTCCTTATATCTTCCTCAAAACAGCCACCATACCTACCTATCATGGCATTTCCATAGCCATTCCGAGATATATTGCCATGCAACTTCCATCATCATCATATACATGACTTGATCATTCATTGTCATATTGCTTTGCATGACGTAAGATAGCTAGCATGATGTTTTCATGGCTTGTACGTTTTTTATGTCATTGCTATGCTAGATCATTGCACATCCCAGTACACCGTCGGAGGCATTCATATAGAGTCATATCTTTGCTCTAGTATCGAGTTGTAATATTGAGTTGTAAGTAAATAAAAGTGTGATGATCATCATTATAGAGCATTGCCCATAAAAAAGAGAGGCCAAAAAATCCTAAATAAAATAAGGGGGCCAAAGAAGCCCGCCAAAAAAGGGGCAATGTTACTATCCTTTTCCCGCACTTGTGCTTCAGAGTAGCACCATGTTCTTCATATAGAAATTCTCCCATATTTTCACTTTCATATACTAGTGGGATTTTTCATTATAGAACTTAGCTTGTATATTCCAACGATGGGCTTCCTCAAATGCCCTAGGTCTTCATGAGCAAGTGCTACGTCTTGAGCCTGCGTTGGTTTTCCCTGAAGAGGAAAGGGTGACGAAGCAATAGTAGCATAAGTATTTCCCTCAGTTTTTGAGAACCAAGGTATCAATCCAGTAGGAGCCTCCTCAAAAGTCCCACACACCTACACAAACAAACAAGAACTCGCAACCAACACAATAAAGGGGTTATCAATCCCTTCAAGGCCACTTGCGAAAGTGAGATCTGATAGAGATAATATGATAAGATAAATATATTTTTGGTATTTTATAATGTTGATTGAAAAAGTAAAGATGCAAATAAAAGTAGATTGAAAGCTTATATGATAAAAGATAGACCCGGGAGCCATAGGTTTCACTAGTGGCTTCTCTCAAAATAGCATAAGTATTACGGTGGGTGAACAAATGACTATCGAGCAATTGGTAGAAAAGCAAATAATTATGAGATTATCTAGGCATGATCATGTATATAGGCATCACATCCGTGACAAGTAGACCGACCCCTGCCTGCATCTACTAGTATTACTCCACACATCGACCGCTATCCAGCATGCATCTAGAGTATTAAGTTCATAAAGAACAGAGTAACGCATTAAGAAAGATGACATGATGTAGAGGGATAAACTCATGCAATATGATATAAACCCCATCTTTTTATCCTCGATGGCAACAATACAATACGTGCCTTGCTACCCTTGCTGTCACTAGGAAAGGACACCGCAAGATTGAACCCAAAGCTAAGAACTTCTCCCATTTCAAGAAAGATCAATCTAGTAGGCCAAACCAAACTGATAATTCGAAGAGACTTGCAAAGATAACTTAATCACACATAAAAGAATTCAAAGGAGATTCAAATATTTCTCATAGATAAACTTGATCATAAACCCACAATTCATCGAATCTCGACAAACACACTGCAAAAAGAGATACATCGAATAGATCTCCAAGAAGATCAAGGAGAACTTTGTATTGAGATTCAAAGAGAGAGAAGAATCCATCTAGCTAATAACTATGGACCCGAAGGTCTGTGGTAAACTATTCACAACTCATCGAAGAGGCCTTGGAGATGATGTAGAGGCCCTCCGTGGTCGATTCCCCCTCCGACAGAGCGTCGACAGAGCACCGACAAAGGCTCCAAGATGGGATCTCGTGGATACAGAAGGTTACGACGGTGGAACTAGGTTTTCGTGGTCGCCTCTAATGTTTTCGGGGTACATGGGTATATGTAGGAGGAAGAAGTAGGTTGGTGGACGCTCGAGGGGCCCATGAGGGTGGGGGACGCGCCCACCTGTAGGGGGGCGCGCCGGGCACCCTCGTGGCCGCCTCCTTTGTTTCTTGACTTCCACTCAAAGTCCTCTGGATCACGTTTGTTCCAAAAAGATCGCCCGAAGGTTTCATTCCGTTTGGACTCCGTTTGATATTCCTTTTCTTTGAAACACTGAAATAGGCAAAAAACAGCAATTCGGGCTGGGCCTCCGGTTAGTAGGTTAGTCTCAAAAATGATATAAAAGTGTAAAGTAAAGCCCATAAACATCCAAAACGGGTAATATAATAGCATGGAACAATAAAAAATTATAGATACATTGGTGACGTATCAAGCATCCCCAAGCTTAATTCTTGCTCGTCCACGAGTAGGTAAATGATAAAAACAGATTTTTTGATGTGGAATGCTACCTAGCATAATTCTCAATGTAATTTTCTTTATTGTGGCATGAATGTTCAGATCCAAATGATTCAAAATAAAATTTCATATTGACATAAGAAATAGTAATACTTCAAGCATACTAATCAAAGCAATCATGTCTTCTCAAAATAACATGGCTAAAGAAAGTTCATCCCTACAAAATCATATAGTTAGGTCATGCTTCATTTTCGTCACACAAAAAATGCTCCCATATTGCACACTCCTGATGACAAGCCAAGCAATTGTTTCGTACTTAAATAATCTCAAACTTTTTCAGCTTTCACACAATACATGAGCGTGAGCCATGGATATAGCACTATGGGTGGAATAGAATATGATGAGGAAGGTTGTGTGGAGAATACAAAAAAGGAGAAAGTCTCACATTGAATAGGGTAATCAACGGGCTATGGATTGATGTCAACATGAGGAGTAGGGATTGCCATGCAACGGATGCACTAGAGCTATAAATGTATGAAAGCTCAACAAAAGAAACTAGTGGGTGTGCATCCAACTAGCTTGCTCACGAAGACCTAGGGCATTTGAGGAAGCCCATTGTAGGAATATACAAGCCAAGTTCTATAATGAAAAATTCCCACTAGTATATGAAAGTGACAACATATGAGACTCTCTATATGAAGAACATGGTGCTACTTTGAAGCACAAGTGTGGAAAAAGATAGTAACATTGCGCCCTTTTTTATTTTTTATTTTTTTGGGCCTTTTTTTATTTGGCCTTTCTTTTTTTATTTGTACTTTCCTTTTTTTGTTTGGGGACAATGCTCTAATAATGATGATCATCACACTTCTATTTATTTACAACTCATGAATTACAACTCAATACTAGAACAAGATATGACTCTATATGAATGCCTCCGGCGGTGTACCGGAATGGGCAATGAATCAAGAGTGACATGTATGAAAAATTATGCATGGTGGCTTTGCACAAATATGATGTCAACTACATGATCATGCAAGGCAATATGACAATGATGATGTGTGTCATGATGATGAACGGAACGGTGGAAAGTTGCATGGCAATATATCTCGGAATGGCTATGGAAATGCCATAATAGGTTGGTATGGTGGCTGTTTTGAGGAAGATATAAGTAGGTTTATGTGTGATAGAGCATATCATATCACGAGGTTTGGATGCACCGGCGAAGTTTGGGCCAACTCTCAAGGTGAGAAAGGGCAATGCACGGTACCGAAGAGGCTAGCAATGATGGAAGGGTGAGAGTGCGTATAATCCATGGACTCAACATTAGTCATAAAGAACTCATATACTTATTGAAAAAATCTACAAGTCATCAAAAACCAAGCACTACGCGCATGCTCCTAGGGGGATAGATTGGTAGGAAAAGACCATCACTCGTCCCCGATCACCACTCATAAGGATGCACAATCTAAGAACACCTCATGTTTCAAATTTGTTACACAACTTTTACCATACGTGCATGCTACTGGACTTGCCAACTTCAACACAAGCATTCTTTAAATTCATAATCATCCAACTAGCATGACTCTAATATCACTACCTCCATATCTCAAAACAATTATCAAGTATCAAATTGATCATAGCATCCAATTCACTTTCTATGATAGTTTTTATTATACCCAACTTGGATGCCATCATTCTAGGACCAATTTTATAACCATAGAAAATACCATGCTGTTATAAAGGACTCTCAAAATACTATAAGTGATTCATGAGAGATTAACAATTTCTACAAAATTAAGCCACCGCCGTGCTCTAAAAGATATAAGTGAAGCACTAGAGCAAAAACTATCTAGCTCAAAAGATATAAGTGAAACACATAGAGTATTCTAATAAATTCCAATCAAGTGGGTTTCTCCCAAAAGGTGTGTACAGCGAGGATGATTGTGGTAAACTAAAAATCACAGACTAATATCATACAAGACGCTCTAAGCAAAACACATATCATGTGGCGAATAAAAATATAGCTCCAAGTAAAGTTACCGATAGACGAAGACGAAAGAGGGGATGCCTTCCGGGGCATCCCCAAGCTTAGGCTTTTGGTTATCCTTGAATATCTTGGGGTGACATGGGAATCCCCAAGCTTAGGCTCTTGCCACTCCTTATTCCATAGTCCATCAAATCCTTACCCAGAACTTGAAAACTTCACAACACAAAACTCAACAGGAAATCTCATAATCTCTGTTAGTGCAAGAAAGAAAAACCACCACATAAGGTACTGTAATGAACTCATTCTTTATTTATATTGGTGTTAAACCTACTGTATTCCAACTTCTCTATGGTTCATACCACTTAATACTAGCCATAGATGCATCAAAATAAGCAAACAACACACGAAAAACAGAATCTGACAAAAACAGAACAGCCTGTAGCAATCTGTAACTCTCGAATACTTCTAGAACTTTAATAATCCTACCGAAATAGGAAGTCCTGGGAAATTTGTATATTCATCTACAGCAAAACGAATCAACGCAAAATCAAGTTTCTGTGAATTACTAAAATTATTTTCATGCGTGCAAAGTTTCTGTTTTTCAGAAGAATCAAATTAACTATCACCATAGGTTATCCTATAGGTTCTACTTGGCACAAACACTAATTAAAACATGAAAACACATCTGAACAGAAGGTAGATGAAAATTTTATTACTAAAAAGAAGCAAAAACAAAAAACTAAAATAAAATTGGGTTGCCTCCCAACTAGCGCTATCGTTTAACGCCCCTAGCTAGGCATAAAAGTGAGGATAGATCTAAGTAGTGCCATCTTTGGCACTCAATTCATAAGTAGCTCGCATGATAGATTCATAAGGTAATTTGACTTTCTTTCTTGGAAAGTGCTCCATGCCTTTCGTTAATGGAAATTGGAATCTAATATTCCCTTCCTTCATATCAATAATCGCACCAATCATTCTAAGGAAAGGTCTACCAAGAATAATAGGACAAGAAAGATTGCAATCTATGTCAAGAACGATAAAATCTATGGGCAGGTAGTTCCTATTTGTAACAATAAGAACATCATTGATCCTTCCCATAGGCTTTTTAATGGTGGAATCCGCAAGGTGCAAATTTAAAGAGCAATCATCAAGATCATGGAAACCTAGAATATCACATAAAGTTTTCAGAAATGTGGAAACACTAGCACCCAAATCATATAAAGCATAACACTCATGATCTTTAATTTTAATTTTTATAGTAGGTTGCCACTCATCATAAAGTTTTCTAGGTATAAAAACTTCCAAATTAAGTTTTTCATCATAAGATTGCGTCAAGGCATCAACAATATGTTTGGTAAAGGCTTTATTTTGACTATAAGCATGAGGAGAATTCAAAACAGATTGCAACAAGGAAATACAACCTTCTAAAGAACAGTTATCATAATTAAATTATTTGAAATCCAAGATAGTGGGTTCAATGCTATTTAAAGTCTTGACCTCTCCAATCCCACTTTAACCAAATTTAGCATCAAGATCTAAGAACTCCAAATCATTGGGACGCCTTTTAACTAAAGTTGACTCATCTCTAGTCCCGTCATTATTAAGATTCATATTGCAAAACAAAGATTTAATAGGGGACACATCAATAACTTTTAGATCTTCATCATTATTTTCATGGAAACTAGAACACGCCTTTACAAAGCAATCTTTCTTAACACGCAATCTAGCGGTTCTTTCCTTGCACTCATCAATGGAAATTCTCATAGCTTTGAGAGACTCATTGATATCATGCTTAGGAGGAGTAGATCTAAGTTTCAGAGAATCAACATCAAGCAAAGTCTATCAACGTTCCTAGCCAAATCATCAACTTTAAGCAATTTTTCTTCAAGCAAGGCATTATCTTTTGAGAGACCATAAATTCTTTAACACTATTCTAAAAATCAGAGGGCATCTTATTATAATTAGCATAAGAATTATTGTAGGAATTTCCATAATTATTAGAGGAATTACTAGGGAACGGTCTAGGATTAAAGTTTCCTCTATAAGCATTGTTACCAAAACTATTCCTACCAACAAAATTCACATCCATAGATTCATTATTATTCTCAATCAAAGTAGGCAAAGGCATGTCATTGGGATCAATAGGAGCACTCTTAGTAGCAAATAATTTCATAAGTTCATCCATCTTTCCACTCAAAACATTAATTTCTTCTATAGCATGCACTTTTTTACTAGTAGATCTTTCGGTGTGCCTGTCGGTGTCAAAACCGGCAAATCTCGGGTAGGGGGTCCCGATCTGTGCGTCTTAGGTTGACGGTAATAGGAAGCAAGGGACACAATGTTTACCCATGTTTGGGCCCTCTCGATGTAGGTAAAACACTAGTTCCTGCTTGATTAATATTGAAGATATGTGGAATACAAGAGTAGATCTACCACGAGATCGTAGAGGCTAAACCCTAGGAGCTAGCCTATGATGGTATGATTGTAATTGTGATCGGCCTTCTAAGGACCATCCTCTCCGGTTTATATAGAGACAGGAGAGCTAGGGTTTACATGGAGTCGGTTACAAGGAAGGAAACATAATATCCAGATCACCAAGCTTGTCTTCCACGCAAAGGAGAGTCCCATCCAGACACGAGCCGAAGTCTTGAGTCTTGTATCTTGATGCTTCTATAGTCCGGACGATGAATATAGTCCGGCTATCCGGATACCCCCTTATCCAGGACTCCCTCAGTAGCCCCTGAACCAGGCTTCAATGACGATGAGTCCGGCGCGCAGTCTTGTCTTAGGCATTGCAAGGCGGGTTCCTCCTCCGAATACTCCAAGGTTATCATCGAACACGTAGGTCGTGTCCGGATCTGCAAAATGATCTTCACATACCACCATAGAGAGAATGATGCTTCAATTGACAACTTTTAGATGACATGACATGCCATTAGAGTCAGGTCATTATTCGAACCGTTTTTTCACAACCAGCCACAGCGCGCATTGCGAGGCGGTTTCCTTGACACGTCTTGTCAAGGCAGAGATCATGTCCCCTTATCACGGGATTCTCATCAATACGGGTATGGGTAATCCCCCTGAGCCATCAATCGTGGCGCTTCGGAAGTAAGCGATTCTCAATAGGCTAGTGGGGAGGTCCACCGCTTTCGTCGCCTCTATAAAGGGATAAGAGTTCCCCATTCTTACCCACTCCTTCTTCCTCCCTCGCATACTCTTGCCTCCTCGAGCTCCAGCGCCCTAGTCCAGGTTTTCTCCGCACAATCAGTCATGTCCGGAGTCGGAGGAAAGTGGGTGGCTTCCACCGTGACGGAGAAGAAGATCAGGAATCTCCGGGCGGTCGGATACTTGGCCGCACATATAGCGCACCGGCTACCAGACGAGGGGCAGGTCATTCCAACTATAGGACCCCACGAGAGGGTCGTGTTCCTTGCTCACTTCGTCCGTGGACTGGGGTTTCCACTCCACCCCTTCGTCTGCGGGCTCGTGTTCTATTACGGGCTAGATTTTCATGATCTAGCTCCGAACTTCGTCCTCAACATGTCGGCGTTCATCCTCGTATGCGAGGCTTTCCTCCGCATCAAGCCTCATTTCGGCCTTTGGCTGCAAATCTTCTGAGTGAAGCCGAAGATCGTGAGTGGCCAACAAGCGGAGTGCGGAGGAGCCATGGTGGGCAAAATGCCTAATGTCACCTGGCCTGAAGGCTCCTTTGCAGAGACCGTGAAGGGGTGGCAATCGGGGTGGTTCTACATCACCGAGCCACGCGACTCTGACTGGGCGGCGGCCCTCGAATTCCGATCTGGAACCCCAATGCGGCTCACCTCCTGGGAACAGAAGGGCCTGCTATGGGGCGAATCTATAGAGCTGACCGGATTCATCAACTGCATCAAGGGCATGAAGGACAAGAACATCAAGCTTGTCAACGTGATCCAAGTCATGCTCATTCGCCGGATACTGCCGTGCCAAAGGCGGGCATTCAATCTATGGGAGTTCGTCCCGGCCGAACACCGGACGCTCCAGAGGCTCTACGACATGAAGCACAAGAACGCGTGGAAGGCGCTGTTCAAGGCCACCGAAGTACCTCCTCTCATAACCAAGGACCGTGGGCTCCATTCTGCATGGCACCCTACCCAGGTGAGCTCTCAAGCCGCCACCGGGTCCGCGTTCTTCCCAATGTACTCATGGGGAATTCCTAAGTGATTGTGTATATTTGTTTAAGAGTATGTGGAGACAGCAGAGCGGATCGACAGTTCGGCTCCGTTGCCAGAAAGCCCAGCCAATGATCGTCTGACGAAGATGCTGGTCCCGTTGCCCTACAAGGGGTCGGAGAAGAAGGCCGATAAGAAGGCCCCGGGGACCCGAAAGGGTCTTCGAAGTAAGGTTGCGCAAGCCTCATCTGAAGATGATGAGGCACACTCCTCCCCCGAAGGGGAAGAAGAAGAAGAAGAAGAGGAGGCCGCCCCGTCCGGAAAGGATGGGGGGCCTGAGACGGCGAACCAGGGGGGCAGGAGAGGCCCCCGGCGTAAGGCCGTCATACCCTTGTCGTCCGATGATGATGAGCCAGATTCCTCCCACGGAGGCGGGGATGAACAAGGAGAAACACCACCTCCCCGTGTCGGGGGAGGGAAGAAGAGGAAGGCCGCCCCGGTGGGGGAGACTGGGACGTCCAAGAAGGGAAAGGCATCCCTTCTGGACTACACCACCACCACCGCCGATAGCAAGGAAGGGTGGCTGCCTAGGAAGAAGCCCCTTGTGCGATCGTAAGTATCCGCACTCAATCGTAATTTTCACTTCATAAGTTTGTTTATAATGCTGAACTTGTATGTAGTCCGGCCAGGGCCCATCCGGGAGTTTCATCTTCCGACGGTTCCTTGAGTGAGTCAGCAATGAACTCACTCCCGACGGCCACGCCTCCTCGTCCTGCGGACGACACAGAGGTGTTGTCCCGAAGGCTCCCGACGATGGCGGAGGTCGCCCTGGAGGCGCCTCAAGGCGGCGTCCCAGGCGTCGGACTCGCGGGGTTCAAGGTCCCCACGGATCGTGTCGATGAGAGCCACGGCAAGCCGGGCTCTCAGCCGAACACTGTTCCGGAGCCTTCAGTGGTTCCGGACTTAGGCGAGAAGCCCCTCGTTATGGAGGGAGGGCCGTCTGTATCATGGACTTCCGTTGCGCCCCAGGCGCCGGATTGTCTGCTGGAAGCGCTTCGAGGCGCTTCCCTAGATGAAGAGCACCGTACTCTCATGATTGAAGTGATTCAGAAGGTTTCGTCCGCCAAGAGTGGACTAACCAAAGCCTGCACCAGCCTCCTAACAGACTTTTAGGTAAGCAGTAAAAATATGTGAAGTTGCCACCCAATAGGTAGTTGCCCCTGATACTCTGTTTGGTGTTCGGAAAGAAAAACCAAAAAGAGGGTCAATTATAATCCGCAGGAGTCTGACAATAAGTTTGAATTGAAATACACAAGCTATGCTGCTGGCCGCTGCTGCTCGCACGGCCGAAATCGCCGGCCTAACACAGGACTTAGAGCGGGCACAGGGAGAGCTTGGCCTCACGAGGAGCCAGCTCGAGGAGAGCACAGGTGAATGATTCCCCTCTCCCATATAATGAATAGTAAATAAAATTTGATTATGCTAACGACGAGACGTCGTGATATGGTAACAGAGGCCACCACCGAAGTGGCGTCTCTCAAGAAGGCGCTGTCCGAGGCAACACAAAGCCTCCGTGGAACTCAAGGAGCGCAAAAAGCAAGAGGCCCGAGTGGGCGAGGTACAAGAAGATCTCCAAGAGCTCGGCAAGAAGCTCGAGTCTGTGGAGCGGGAGCTTAAAGCAAAAGAGGCCGAGCTTGCGAAGGCCCTTACAAATACAAAAAACGCCAAGGCCGAAGCCGAGAGGGCTCAACAAGAGATCCAGGAGGCCAAGAAAATAGCGGCGGGTAAGAAATTTTTTATGCAAAGCCAACATGTGGAGGAGGCGTTTCTTTTACTTACTCGAATCCGGAGCTCTCTAGGGGCATTTGCAGACCTGCCACACAGCGTATCAGATGCCGTGGAGTTCTACCGTGCCCAGGAGGGGAGCTCAACGGAGAAGTTGTTCTGGTCCCGGTATGCTGGGGCCGAACATGCAACGCCTCTGAGTGACCAACTGAAGCAGTTGGTCGAACTCCACAAGGCGGCCGAAGTGGCTATGAAAGATCTCATAGTCCGGATATGGCCTGGCAAGCTTCTGCCCACCAGCTACTTCGGCCTGATCAAGTGGATGGTGGATTCCTGTCCGCGACTGGAAGTCATCAAGCGATCCATTTGCATTGAGGGTGTCCGTCGGGCCCTTGCCCGCGCCAAGGTGCATTGGGGCAAGCTGAATGCGGAGAAGCTGGTGAAGGACGGGCCGCCGGAGGGAAAGCCGCATCGCATCCCCGAGAAGTATTATGATGGCGTCATGAAGGGTGCTTGCCTCGTGGCCGATGAATGTACCAAAGACATAATTTTTGAATGAATTCACTTCTGTCATGTTTGTAATTTACAGACGAAGTTACTTGCGCTATGTAGCGCTTTTGTGATTTAAAATATTACCTTCTGTGCGTCTGTTTATCAAATTCTGAAAGTAGGCCAATCGTCGGCTTCCGCCCTCGTGTAACTAGTACTGGGGTGTTCGTGGAAAACCCGGACACTCTTTATCCAAATGTTTGGTCCCTTAAGGAGGTGTCCAGCACAGCGAACCAGGCAATCGGACTATACGGCTTTATAACCTTCACTTAGACATAGAAGTCTATGATTTTAAATTTTGGTGAAGCCCCTAGAATCCGTAAGGCCGAATTGGGGAGCTATACACGCCTATATCGGACAAAGCCGAACTATTGCCTAAAGCGGAAAAATCTTTAAGGATTTTAAGACCTCTCGAACAGCGACCAGTCTCTCGCCACATCATGTCGGACAGTTTTGTGCTTTCTCTACTTAGGTGCTCGTCCGGAAAAACCAGGGCACCATCACAGTAGTTCTCCCTGCACTACCTTAGCCGAATTAACGGTGCGTAAGGTACCAAAACAAGGGAGCCGGGCTATCCCAACTGTAACCCAAGACATGATTCAGAGCTGATGCATATAATGCTATAAGTTCGGGGTGCTGCACTGTTGAAAGTGTTCGGACTTGTCTTGCCGTATTATGGGGCGCTATGAGAAGCCCCTGGCAAAGTCAACGTACCAAAGTGTACGGATGCAAAATCAAATAGACATTTATAAAAAATGCAAAAAAATAAAAAGTAATAAGCTGACGCTGTATATTGTCTCCCATTGATAAATAATACGTTTAAGCGTATGTTTACAATGAATGCATTACACGGAGATAAATAGGATTATTTGACATATCCTATCCAGGAGCAGGCTGCGTACAGATATATAAAGCAGGAACAACGATCGTGAATAGATTCCACTTGGGTGTTTCCTGGTGTGCCTGAAGCCTGTTACCTCCTGGGTTTCCTCTCCTTTGTAAGTCCGACAATCCGGCTCTTCTGAAGAAGCTGCACTAAAGCGATGCCCTTAAGGGTAAAAGGAAAGGTTACGAAGCGATACAGTACTGTTGACTGAGCCACTACTACGCCTCCGCCTGTTCCCATGGTATTTTGAGTGCATAATTGTGTACGCGTGGCACGAATGCTGCTTGGGTGGGACTTGGGCGGAGGTCGGACTGCTAGTCATGCTCTTGACGTGCCTGCTGATCCTGTTGCGGGGTGTTCCGCCCTCGCTTGACGGAGCTTGAGGTTGTCGTCACCAGATTGGTGGTTTGCCTGAGGAGGCCGCATTGTACTTCGGCCGCAAGGGCCGCAGTGTGTTCTTCTGTACGGAGAGAGAGGTCCATATTCCCGTTGACTGTTATGACCCCGCGCGGGCCTGGCATCTTGAGCTTGAGGTATGCATAGTGTGGTACCGCATTGAATCTAGCAAATGCGGTTCGCCCGAGCAGTGCGTGGTAACCACTACGGAAAGGGACGATATCAAAGATTAGCTCCTCGCTTCGGAAGTTATCCGGAGATCCGAAGACCACTTCCAATGTTATAGAGACCGTACAGCGGACCTCTACTCCAGGAATGACACCCTTAAAGGTGGTCTTGGTGGGCTTAATCCTTGAAGGATCGATGCCCATTTTGCGCACTGTGTCTTGATAAAGCAGGTTCAGGCTGCTGCCTCCGTCCATAAGGACTCTTGTGAGGTGAAATCCGTTTATAATTGGGTCTAAAACCAATGCGGCTGAGCCGCCGTGATGGATGCTAGTAGGATGATCCCTACGATCAAAGGTGATCGGACAAGCTGACCATGGGTTGAATTTGGGGACGACTGGCTCCATCGCATATACGTCCCGTAGTGCTCGCTTCCGTTGCCGCTTGGCGATGTGGGTGGCGTAGATCATGTTGACCGTTTTCACCTGGGGGGGGGGGGTTCTTCTGCCCCCCCCCCCATGTTCGGACGCCGGGGCTCATCGTCATCGTTGCTGTGCAGCCCCTTGTCCTTGTTTTCAGCGTTTATTTTATCGGCCTGTTTAAATACCCAGCAGTCTCTGTTGGTGTGGTTGGCTGGCTTGTCCGGGGTGCCATGAATTTGGCACGAGCATTCCAGTATACGGTCCAGACTGGACGGTCCTTGATTGTTACGCTTGAATGGCTTCTTCCGCTTACCGGATTTGGATCCATTGAATCCGGCATTGACCGCCGTATCCTCGGTGTTGTCGCCGTTGTTCGGTTGCTTGTGTCTGTTGCGCTGTGGCTTGCCATTATTGTCCCGGACATCTGAAGTTCCAGAATGTGGCGTAGTGCTACTATGAGCCAACCAGCTGTCCTCGCCCACGCAAAAGCGGGTCATTAGTGTCGTAAGAGCTGCCATGGACTTGGGTTTCTCCTGGCCGAGGTGTCTGGCGAGCCACTCGTCACGGATATTATGCTTGAAAGCTGCCAGGGCTTCGGCGTCCGGACAGTCGACTATTTGGTTCTTTTTAGTTAGGAACCGAGTCCAAAATTTCCTGGCTGATTCTCTGGGCTGTTGAGTAATGTGGCTCAAGTCATCGACATCCGGAGGTCGCACATATGTGCCCTGGAAGTTGTCAAGAAATGCGTCTTCCAGATTTTCCCAACTGCCAATGGAATTTGTGGGCAGGTTGTTTAGCCAGTGCCGGGCAGGTCCTTTGAGCTTAAGGGGAAGATACTTGATGTCATGTAGATCATCTCCGCGGGCCATGTGAATGTGGAGAAGTAAATCCTTGATCCATACCGCGGGGTCTATGGTGCGATCATATGATTCGATGTTTACGGGTTTAAACCCTTTTGGGAATTCATGATCCATCACTTCATCAGTGGAGCAGAGGGGGTGTGCGGTGCCTCTATGTCAGGCTATGTCACGGGGCAGTAAGGCTGCGTCTGACTGGTTGTATTCGGCCTGGCTGGATTTGCTGTTAGTGTATCCGGTATGACGGTCATCATCATGTGCTTCGGCGCGGCCCCGTGATCCGTAGATCGATCTTGGTTGTCCTGCGGCGTTATCCAGTTTACCGCGCAGGTCCTGAGTATTGCCCCGGGCCGTAGTAAACCGGCGCGGGGGTACAGGCTGGTACTTCGGCTGATATGCCATTTTGTCCCGACCTCGAGGCGGTCGGTCAGACGTGGGGCGCTCGAGTCCATATTCCTCGGCTGCCAGGACTTCTGTCCATCTGTCCGTGAGAAGATCTTGATCAGCTTGGAGCTGCTGCTGCTTCTTCTTCAGGCTTCTCGCAGCGGCAATAAGTCGGTGCTTGAAGCGTTCCTGCTCTGCGGGGTCTTCGGGTACGCCGAACTCGTCGTCGCCGAGGCTAATCTGGTCTTCGGAGAGGGGCATGTAGTTGTACTCCTCTGGATTCCCGTCCGTCGCCTGTTCATCTGGGTTGTCATGCCCGTCTTCCTGTTCGGCCTGCTCGAAGGCGGGCTGTTCGGGGTTGTATTCATCGTCGGCACCGTTCGGATTATTATCGTCTCCGGTGCCGGTATTGCCTTGGCGGGACTTGGAGCGGCACTGGCGACGACCATGCTTTTCTTTCTTCTTGGAGGGGTTATCCTCCGTTGCCTCATCGCCATTGGTTTCTTTCGGAGTGTCCACCATATATATATCAGATGAAGAGGTGGCTATCCACCGCCCTGTGAGCGGTGGCTCCTGTATGTCTCCTGCATTGTCGTCCATACCGTCGATGTCTTTGAAGTCAAAGTCGAGCACGTCGGTTAAATCATCGATCGTGGCGACAAAGTGGGTGGTGGGTCGGCAGCGAATTCCTTCGTCGCCTGCTTCCCACTCAAGCCGGACATAGTTTGGCTCAGAGCCTCCTGACAGAGAGAGAGACTTTAATGAGTTCAGCATGTCGCCAAAAGGCGAGTGCTGAAAGATGTCCGCAGCGGTAAACTCCATCACCGGAGCCCAACCTGGCTTGGCTGGCTCGAGAGTATGCGGGCCAGGGCCAACGGCTGGATAAGAGTCTGAGGGCCCAGGGTTACAGGCCTCCACAGAGGTGAGACCTGTGTTCGGCTCCACCGCCGATGAGTGTGCGGCCTGCGGGGCGGGGTCCAGCCCTCCGTCCATGGGCAACGCAACCTGCCCTGGATTTAGATCCGGGGCTACTTCGGGGATGATGTCCCGGACACTGTCCGACAGCAGGTCTAGGCCGTGCTCGTCGTGGCTGTCCGGCGCTCCTGGCGCAGGCTCGAATCCGTCGAAGATCAAGTCTCCGCGGATATCTGCCTGGTAGTTCAAGTTTCCGAACCTGATCTGGTTGCCAGGGGCGAAGCTGTCGATCTGTTCCAACTGGCCAAGCGAATTGGCCCGCAGTGCGAAGCCGCCAAACACAAAGATCTGTCCGGGGAGAAAAGTCTCACCCTGGACCATGTTGTTGATGATTGAAGACGCCATCAAGCCTCGAAGCAACGACACAGAGGAACTCTCAATGAAAGCACCAATGTTAGTGTCAAAACCGGCGGATCTCAGGTAGGGGGTCCCGATCTATGCGTGTTAGGCTGATGGTAACAGGAAGCAAGGGACACAATGTTTACCCAGGTTCGGGCCCTCTCGATGGAGGTAAAACCCTACTTCCTGCTTGATTAATATTGAACATACGTGGAATACAAGAGTAGATCTACCACGAGATCATAGAGGCTAAACCCTAGGAGCTAGCCTATGATGGTATGATTGTAATTGTGATCGGCCTTCTAAGGACCATCCTCTCTGGTTTATATACAGACCGGAGAGTTATGGTTTACATGGAGTCGGTTACAAGGAAGGAAACATAATATCCGGATCGCCAAGCTTGTCTTCCACGCAAAGGAGAGTCACATCCGGACACGAGCCGAAGTCTTGAGTCTTGTATCTTGACGCTTCTATAGTCCGGCCGATGAATATAGTCCGGCTGTCCGGATACCCCCTTATCCAGGACTCCCTCAGTGCCATTGACAATAATTAGCCATAATATTATCAAGGAGTTTAGTAGCTTCTCCTAACGTGATTACCATAAACGTGCCTCCCGCGGCCGAATCTAAAAGATTTCTAGAAGCAAAATTCAACCCGGCATAAATTTTTTGTATGATCATCCATAAATTCAAACCATGAGTAGGGCAATTGCGAATCATCAATTTCATTCTTTCCCAAGATTGGGCAACATGCTCATGATCAAGTTGTTTAAAATTCATAATATCGTTCCTAAGAGAGATGATCTTAGCGGGAGGAAAATACTTAAGAGATAAAAGCATCTTTGCACTTATTCCATGAATCAATACTATTCTTAGGAAAAGGCGAAAACCAAACTTTAGCACGAACTCTAAGTGAAAACGGAAATAACTTCAATTTAACAATATCATTATCCGTGTCCATCTTCTTTTGCATCTCACACAAATCAACAAAGTTGTTTAGATGGGTAGCGACATCTTCACTAGGAAGGCCGGAGAATTGATCTTTCATAACAAGATTCAGCAAAGGAGCATTGATTTCACAAGACTCAACATCATTAAGAGGAGCAATCAGAGTACTAAGGAAATCATTATTATTGGTATTGGAAAAGTCACACAATTTGGTATTGTCTTGCGCCATCACGACAAGCAATCCAACACATAAGCAAACAAAAGGCAAGCGAAAGAGAAAGGAGATTGGGAAAGAGAGGGCGAATAAAACGACAAGGGTGAAGTGAGGGAGAGGAAAATGAGAGGCAAATGGAAAATAATGTAACTGCGAGGGATATGAGTTTATGATGGATACTTGGTATGTCTTGACTTGATCGAAGACCTCCCCGACAACAGCGCCAGAAATCCTTCTTCGTACGTCTTGAGCTTGCGTTGGTTTTCCTTGAAGAGGAAAGGGTGATGCAGCAATAGTAGCGTAAGTATTTCCCTCAGTTTAAGAGAACCAAGGTATCAATCCAGTAGGAGGCTCCTCAAAAGTCCCACGCACCTACACAAACAAACAAGAACTCCCAACCAACGCAATAAAGGGGTTGTCAATCCCTTCAAGGCCACTTGCGAAAGTGAGATCTGATAGAGATAATATGATAAGATAAATATATTATTGGTATTTTATAATATAGATTGAAAAAGTAAAGATGCAAATAAAAGTAGATTGAAAGCTTATATGATAAAAGATAGACCCGGGAGCCATAGGTTTCACTAGTGGCTTCTCTCAAGATAGCATAAGTATTACAGTGGGTGAACAAATTATTGTCGAGCAATTGATAGAAAAGAGAATAATTATGAGATTATCTAGGCATGATCATGTATATAGGCATCATGACCGTGACAAGTAGAACGACTCCTACCTGCATCTACTACTATTACTCCACACATCGACCGCTATCCAGCATGCATCTAGAGTATTAAGTTCATAAAGAACAGAGTAACGCATTAAGAAAGATGACATGATGTAGAGGGATAAACTCATGCAATATGATATAAACCCCATCTTTTTACCCTCGATGGCAATAATACAATACATGCCTTGCTGCCCTTGTTGTCACTGGGAAAGGACACCGCAAGATTGAACCCAAAGCTAAGCACTTCTCCCATTGCAAGAAAGATCAATCTAGTAGGCCAAACCAAACTGATAATTCGAAGAGACTTGCAAAGATAACTTAATCACACATAAAAGAATTCAGAAGAGATTCAAATATTTCTCATAGATAAACTTGATCATAAACCCACAATTCATCAAATCTCGACAAACACACCGCAAAAAGAGTTACATTGAACAGATCTCCAAGAAGATCAAGGAGAACTTTGTATTGAGATTCAAAGAGAGAGAAGAAGCCATCTAGCTAATAACTATGGAACCGAAGGTCTGTGGTAAACTACTCAGAACTCATCGGAGAGGCCTTGGAGATGATGTAGAGGCCCTTCATGGTCGATTCCCCCTCCGGCGGAGCACCGGCGAAGGCTCTAAGATGGGATCTCGCGGATACAGAAGGTTATAGCGATGGAATTAGGTTTTCATGGTCGCCTCTGATGTTTTCGGGGTACATGGGTATATGTAGGAGGAAGAAGTAGGTCGGTGGACGCTCGAGGGGGCCACGAGGGTGGGGGGGCGCCCACCTGTAGGGGGCGCGTCGGGCACCCTCGTGGCCGCCTCCTTTGTTTGACTTCCACTCCAAGTCCTCTGGATCACGTTTGTTCCAAAAAGATCGCTCCCGAAGGTTTCATTCCGTTTGAAATCCGTTTGATATTCCTTTTCTTCGAAACACTGAAATAGGCAAAAAAACAGCAATTCGGGCTGGGCCTCCGGTTAGTAGGTTAGTCCCAAAAATGATATATAAGTGTAAAGTAAAGCCCATAAACATCCAAAACGGGTAATATAATAGCATGGAACAATAAAAAATTATAGATACGTTGGAGACGTATCAGCAAGCAAGTTGGATGCACACCCACTTAGTTTCAGTTTGAGCTTTCATACACTTATAGCTCTAGTGCATTCGTTGCATGGCAATCCCTACTCCTCACATTGACATGAATTGATGGGCATCTCCATAGCCCGTTGATTAGCTGCATTGATGTGAGACTTTCTCCCTTTTTGTCTTCTCCACACAACCTCCGTCATCATACTCTATTACACCCATAGTGCTATATCCATGGCTTGCGCTCATGTATTGTGTGAAGGTTGAAAAAGCTGAAGCGCGTTAAAAAGTATAAACCAATTGCTTGGCTGACACCGGGATAGGCATGAGGGGTACCTTGTGTTAAGAAAAGGGAGCATACAAGACTATATGATTTTGGTGGGATAACGTTCTGTAAGCATTGATATTTTGAAAGGCATGATTGTTTGCTGGGATGCCTGGCTATTATTGCTTTTATGTCAAATGATAGATTATTTCTTTGAATCAC
Source organism: Triticum aestivum (assembly GCF_018294505.1). Classification (NCBI taxonomy): domain Eukaryota; kingdom Viridiplantae; phylum Streptophyta; class Magnoliopsida; order Poales; family Poaceae; genus Triticum; species Triticum aestivum. The sequence goes on along the minus strand of NC_057813.1, from coordinate 28,439,412 downwards.
TCGTGTCCTAATATTCATGCCATTATTAGATTACATGATCAAGATTATGCTAGGTAGCATTCCACATCAAAAATTATCATTTTTATCATTTAGCTACTCGAGGACGAGTAGGAATTAAGCTTGGGGATGCTGATACGTCTCCATCATATCTATAATTTTTTATTGTTCCATGCCAATATTATTCAACTTTCATATACTTTTGGCAACTTTTTATACTATTTTTGGGACTAACATATTGATCCAGTGCCCAGTGCCAGTTCCTATTTGTTGCATGTTTTATGTTTCGCAGAAACCCCATATCAAACGGAGTCCAAATGGGATAAAAACGGACGGACAATATTTTTGGAATATTTATGATTTTTGGGAAGAAAAATCAATGCGAAACGGTGCCCGAGGGGGGCACGAGGTAGGGGGCGCGCCCCTGACCCTCGTGGGCGCCCCGTAAGGCGGTTGATGCTCTTCTTTTGCGGCAAGAAAGCTAATTTTCGGAGAAAACTCTTGGCGAAGGTTTCAATCCAATCGGAGTTATGAATCTCCGAATATATAAGAAACGGTGAAAGGGCAGAATCGGAGAACGCAGAAACAGAGAGAGACAGAGAGACAGATCCAATCTTGGAGGGGCTCTCGCCCCTCCCATGTCATGGAGACCATGGACCAGAGGGGAAACCCTTCTCCCATCTAGGGAGAAGGTCAAGGAAGAAGAAGAATAAGGGGGGCTCTCTCCCCCTTGCTTCCGGTGGCGCCGGAACGCCGCCAGGGCCATCATCATCACCACGATCTACACCAACACCGCCGTCATCTTCACCAACATCTCCATCACCTTCCCCCATCTATATTCAGCGGTCTGCTCTCCCGCAACCCGATGTACCCTCTATTTGAACATTGTGTTTTATGCTTCATATTATTATCCAGTGATATGTTGCCATCCTATGATGTCTGAGTAGATTTTCATTGTCCTATCGGTAATTGGTGAAGTGCTATGATTGGTTTAATTTTCTTGTGGTTATGTTGTTGTCCTATTGTGCCATCCGTGTCGCACAAGCGTGAGGGATTCCCGCTGTAGGGTGTTGCAATACGTTCATGATTTTCTTATAGTGGGTTGCTTGAGTGACAGAAGCATAAACCCGAGTAAGGGGGTTGTGGCGTATGGGATAAAGGGGACTTGATGCTTTAATGCTATGGTTGGGTTTTACCTTAATGATCTTTAGTAGTTGCAGATGCTTGCTAGAGTTCCAATCATAAGTGCATATGATCCAAGAAGAGAAAGTATGTTAGCTTATGCCTCTCCCACATAAAACTTGCTATCGGTCTGGTAAAGTAGTCAATTGCTTAGGGACAATTTCACAACTCCTACCACCACTTTTACACACTCGCTATATTTACTTTATTGCTTCTTTATCTAAACATCCCCTAGTTTATATTTACGTGCTCTTTATTATCTTGGAAACCTATCCAACAACACCTACAAAGTCCTTCTAGTTTCATACTTGTTCTAGGTTAAGTGAACGTCAAGCGTGCGTAGAGTTGTATCGGTGGTCGATAGAACTTGAGGGAATATTTGTTCTACCTTTAGCTCCTCGTTGGGTTCGACACTCTTACTTTTTGAAAGAGGCTACAATTGATCCCCTAGACTTGTGGGTTATCACCCACCCACCACCCACTTCATATCCATTGTCGAAGACTTAAGCGACATGCTGGATTACACCTCCGAAGACATCGACGGCATGGGCGACGATGCCGGAGACAAACAAGGCCAAGACCCGCCATTTACCGGACGTTGGACGGCCACCTCCACATACGACGTGTATATGGTGGATACACCCAAACAGGATGACGACGAAGGCAGGAAGGATCTAGTTGAGGACAAGCCTGCTGAGGCACCATCGAAGCATCGACACCAGCGGCGCCGCTCAAAATCGCATCACGAAAAATACAACAGTACCGGCACTAGAGTAACACTCTGGAGAACACCAATGACCCCAAAGCCCCCGTCGAGCCCACATCCGAACATGGCGATTGGGAGGAGGGGCAAGTTAACCCCGATGTTCTTGTCGGGAACGAGGACTCAGAGGATAGTAAATCTACCAATCTCCAAGGATGATGTGAGCCTCGGCAACGAAGACTTCATCGTGCCAGAGGAACCCCTCGAGCAAGAGCGCTTTAAGCGCCAGCTAATTGCAATAGCGAGAAGCCTAAAAAAGAAGCACCAACAGCTTCAAGCCGAACAAGATATGCTCAATGACAGATGGACTAAAGTACTGGCAGCCAAAGAATACGGGCTCGAACGCCCAACAAAGAGCTAGCCAAAGCACAAGCTACTACCACAATTTGACGATGAGGCCCTTGAGCCAATACCGCCAAAGTATAAACCTGCTAATGAACCTGTCTGACCACCACGTGGGCGGGACAGAGCGGCTACTTACACCAAACACTAGCCCGCACCACCCCGCTGTAGAGGCAAGGAGGTAGCGGCTCCGGTCTACACCTACGACCTATGCAAGGATCTGGACAATAGAGCCGGTCAGACCAGATCAATATTTGGATCAAGGGGGCGTGCTCCAATGCGAGAGGACGGCCATCAGACCTGGCGCGACAATCATAACCTCACCCGGGCTGAAAACTGAACACGGATGCTGTCCGAACTCCTCTATGACGTTGCCCGATACAGAGGCACCGCACACCCCTTATGCTTCACCGATGAGGTAATGGAGCACCAGTTCCCAGAAGGGTTTAAACCCTTGAACATTGAATCAGACGATGGAACGACATATCCCGCAGTATGGATTGAAGATTTTCTTTTCCATATCCACATGGCTCGCAGTGATGATGTCCACGCCATCAAGTACCTCCCACTAAAACTAAAGGGACCAGTCCGGCACTGGCTAAACAGCCTCCCAGAGAACTCCATTGGTAGCTGGAAAGATTTGGAGGACGCCTTTTGAGAAAACTTCCAAGGTACCTATGTCCGGCCTCCGCACGCCAATGACCTACGTTATATAGTCCAGCAACCCGGAGAGTCAGCCCGCAAACTCTGGACTAGGTTCTTAATTAAAAAGGACCAAATCGTCGATTGTCCGAATGCCAAAGCCCTTGCGGCCTTTAAACATAGCGTCCGCGACAAATGGCTTGCCTGACACCTCGGCCAAGAAAAGCTGAAGTCCATGGCAGCCCTTACCGCACTCATGACCCGCTTTTGCATGGGGGGAGATAGCTGGTTAGCTCGTAGAAGCAACAGTACCAGCGACCATGGCACCTCCGAAGCCAGAGATGGCAACGGTAGGCCACGACGCAACAAACACAAGCGTCGAAACAACAATGAAGATACCAAAGACACGATGGTCAATGCCAGATTCAGTGGCTCTAAATCCGGACAGTGGAAGTAGCCATTCAAAGGAACAAAGATGGTCCATCCAGTTTGGACAAAATACTCGATCGGCCTTGCCAGATTCATGGCACCGTTGGCAAGCCTGCCAATCATTCCAACAGAAATTGTTGGGTCTTTAAATAGGCCGGTAAGTTAAACACCGAACACAAGGGGAAAGGGCCGCCAAGACAGGACAACGAAGAGCCTCACCCACCAAACACAGGGGGACAGAAGAAATTTCCCCCTGAGGTGAAAATAGTGAATATGATATACATCACTCATATCCCCAAGAGGGAGCGCAAGCATGCACTAAGGGACGTCTACACCGTAGAGCCGGTCGCCCCAAAATTCAACCCCTGGTCGGCCTGCCCGATCACCTTTGATTGTAAGGACCACCCAACCAGTATCCGTCATGGAGGTTCAACAGCCTTGGTCCTTGATCCAATCATCGATAGATTCCATCTGACCTGAGTCCTTATGGACGGCGGTAGCAGTCTTAACTTGATTTATCAAGACATGATCCGCAAAATGGGCATTGACCCATCAAGAATCAAGCCTACTAATACCACATTTAAAGGATTAATACCTGGTGTAGAAGCCCACTACACAGGCTCAATAACATTGGAAGTAGTCTTCGGTTCGCTGGACAACTTCCGAAGCAAAGACTTGATCTTCAACATCGTCCCCTTCCACATCGGTTATCACGCACTGCTTGGACGAACCGCCTTTGCTCGCTTAAATGTGGTCGCGCATTATGCTTACTTAAAGCTCAAAATTCCCGGACCCCGCGGTGTTATTACAGTTAATGGGAACATGGAGTGCTCCCTCCATACCGAGGAGCACACCGCAGCCCTCACAGCCGAAGTACAGACTGGCCCTATCAAGCCGCACACTTCATCGGCCATCAAGCCCCCGGACAATGTTAAACGAGTCCGGTCCACTCTTCATGACGACAGCTCGGCGACTCCAGAGCTAGACTAGCAGTTTTGCCTCAATCGATCGCCACGCACATCTGCGGCACTTGTACCACGTGTGCATAATTACGCACTCAAAATACCCTGGGCAATGACGAAGGCACAATACGGATAGGTCTATAGTACGGCTCGACCCTATATGGCCTTGACCACAGGTGCATTAAAACCTAGCTCTCCACGGTCGTACAAGGACTCTTTCCGAGCCCGGTTTTATACAGACAACCGTGGGCCATTCCTCCCAAAGGAATCTCTCCCACAAAGGCGAAAGCGACGCAGACGTGCGGCAGGTTGTCCCAAGGATCTTCAAGAGCACCTTTTCTTTTTTTAGGACATGTATACAGCTTTCCCTTGTTCACAAATTATCGGCATGTAAAATTGCCTTGATTCTTATGGCATCCTCTGTAAGAGCACATTTTGGCGTATCAATCAGACTATCATGGAAGCAGTTCCGCCCAACCCTATTCGGTATTGGCTTATTTCCTAATCTGTATTCCCTCTTCACGTCAGGTTGGCATATACACCTCGGCATGATTTAAATTGCCAGGGGCTCTATTTGGCCACATATATATTTCAAAAAAAAGGTCTGAACACTTCTATAGTATACTTCGGCGTCCCGAATATTGCATTATATGCATCGGCTTCGAATCATGTCTTTGGTCAATAGTTGGGTTGCCCGGCTCCTGTGGTTACCACCGTACGTTTCGCTTGTTCAGCTAAGGTAGTAAAGGGAGAACTACTCCGATTGTGTTTCTGTTCGTCCGATCAAACACCTCAGTAGAGAAAGCCAAAAACTGACTGTCATGATACAGCGAGAGCTGGTCAGCGATTCGGTGACTTACTAAATCTTTTGCGATTTTTTCTGTATTGTATGAAGGACTGGCCTCCACCCAGACACGTGCCTAAGGCATCCAAGTTCGGATAGTCGCACATGCACGAGCGGCTAGCTCATAGTCCCATTGTCAAACTCCAATGGCTAAGTGAGAGTGATAAAGCCACATAGTCTGATTGCCTGGTCCGCTGCACTGACACCTCCTTTACGGACCAAGACGTTGGGTCAAGTGTGGTCATGTGCTATTCCAAACACCCCCGTAGTTTCTACGTGGGGGCTGAAGCCGACGACTGGTAAAATATTAGAAATAAAAACGGCCGCACAGGAGGAAAATAATTTCAAATAAAGGCACAAATATATTACAAAGCCTTAGTTCATAAAACAACGTCTGGACAGCTCAGATACATTTACTCAAACATGATATCCTTCGAGCATTGGCCCTCTACTATCCGGGCACCCTCCAAGACGTTGCCAAAATGCCACTCCGGCTTGCGGTGGTCCTTGATGACCCGCAATTATACGAGATCGATGTAGCCTCTTTCGATATGTAAGAGTGTCGAACCCAACGAGGAGATAAAGGTAGAACAAATATTCTCTCAAGTCCTATTTGCCACTGATATGACTCTACGCACGCTTAGTGTTTGCTTTACCTAGAAAAAGTATGAAACTAGAAGTACTTTGTAGGTGTTGTTGGATAGGTTTGCAAGATAATAAAGAACACGTAAATATAAACTAGGGGCTGTTTAGATAAAGAAGCAATAAAGTAAATATAGCGAGTGTGGAAAAGTGGTGGTAGGAGTTGTGGAATTGTCCCTAAGCACTTGACTACTTTGCTAGACCGATAATCACTATTGCAATTCTATTTGAGGGAGAGGCATAAGCTAACATACTTTCTCTTCTTGGATCATATGCACTTATGATTGGAACTCTAGCAAGCATCCACAACTACTAAAGATCATTAAGGTAAAACCCAACCATAGCATTAAAGTATCAAGTCCCCTTTATCCCATACGCAAACAACCTACTTACTCAGGTATGTGCTTCTGTCACTCACGCCACCCACCATACGCAAATCATGAACATATTGCAAACCCTACAGCGGGGATCCCCCACGCTTGCGCGACACAGAGGGCACCATAGGACAGCACCAATAATAAAACATGGAACTCAAACCAATCATAGCAATTCATCAATCACCGATAGGACAATGAAAATCTACTCAGACATCATAGGATGGAAACACATCATTGGATAATAATATGAAGCATAAAGCACCATGTTCAAGTAGAGGGTACAGCCGGTTGCGGGTGAGTGAACCGCTGAATATAGATGGGGGAAGGTGATGGAGATGTTGGTGAAGATGGCGGAGGTGTTGGTGAAGACCGCGGTGATGATGATGGCCCCCGGAAGCGCTCTGGCGCCACCAGAAGCAAGGGGGAGAGGGGCCCCCTTCTTCTTCTTCTTCTTCCTTGACCTCCTCCCTAGATGAGAGAAGGGTTTCCCCTCTGGTCCTTGGCTCCCATGGCGTGGGAGGGGCGAGAACCCCTCCGAGATTGGATCTATCTCTCTGTTTCTCTGTTTCTGCATTCTCATATCCTTCCCCTTCACCGTTTCTTTTATATCTGGACATCCGTAACTCCGATTGGGGTGAATCTTCCGCCCAGATTTTTCTCATGAAATTAGCTTTCTTGCGGCAAAAGAAGGGCATCAACCGCCTTACGGGTGCCCCAAGAGAGTTCCAGGCGCACCCAGGGGGAGGGCGCCCCCCTATCTCCTAGCCACCTCGGGCACCGTTTCGTGTTGATTCTTCCTCAGGAAAATCCCAAATATTCCAAAATAATTCTCCGTCCGTTTTTACCCCGTTTGGATTCCGTTTGATATTGGGTTTCTGCGAAACATAAAACATGCAAGAAACAGGAACTGGCACTGGGCACCGGATCAATATGTTAGTCCCAAAAAATAATATATAAAGTTGCCAAAAGTATATGAAAGTTGAATAATATTGGCATGGAACAATAAAAAATTATAGATACGACAGAGACGTATCAGCATCCCCAAGCTTAATTCTTGCTCGTCCTCGAGTAGGTAAATGATAAAAAAGATAATTTTTGATGTGGAATGCTACCTAGCATAATCTTGATCATATGTCTAATCATGGCATCAATATTAAGACATGAGTGATTCAAAGCAATAGTCTATCATTTGACATAAAAACAATAATGCTTCGATCGTACCAATAAAGCAATCATGTCTTTTCAAAACAACAAGGCCAAAGCAAGCTTATCCCTACAAAATCATATAGTTTGGCCATGTTTCATTTTTGTCACACAAAATGCTCCCATCATGCACAACCCCGATGACAAGCCAAGCAATTGGTTCATACTTTTTAACATGCTTCAGCTTTTTCAACCCTCACGCAATACATGAGCGCAAGCCATGGATATAGCACTATAGGTGGAATAGAATATGATGGTGGAGGTTTATGTGGAGAAGACAAAAAGGGAGAAAGTCTCACATCGACGCGGCTAATCAACGGGCTATGGAGATGCCCATCAATTGATGTCAATGTGAGGAGTAGGGATTGCCATGCAACGGATGCACTAAGAGCTATAAGTGTATGAAAGCTCAGCAAAAGAAACTAAGTGGGTGTGCATCCAACTTGCTTGCTCATGAAGACCTAGGGCATTTGAGGAAGCCCATCGTTGGAATATACAAGCCAAGTTCTATAATGAAAATTACCACTAGTATATGAAAGTGACAATATAGGAGACTCTCTATATGAAGAACATGGTGCTACTCTTAAGCAGAAGTGTGGTAAAAGGATAGTAACATTGCCCCTTTTCTTTTTTTTCTTTTTTTTTTCTTTTTTTCCTTTTTTTTTTCTTTGGGTGTGCTTCTTTGGCCCCCTTTTTTATTTAGGCTTCTTTGGCCTTTCCTTTTTTTTCTGTTTTTTATGGGGCAATGCTCTATAATGACGATCGTCACACTTTCATTTACTTACAACTCGATACTAGAACAAAGATATGACTCTATATGAATGCTTCCGGCGGTGTACCGGGATGTGCAATGATCTAGCATAGCAATGACATCAAAAAACGGACAAGCCATGAAAACATCATGCTAGCTATCTTACGATCATGCAAAGCAATATGACAATGAATGCTCAAGTCATGTATATGATGATGATGAAAGTTGCATGGCAATATATCTCGGAATGGCTATGGAAATGCCATGATAGGTAGGTATGGTGGCTGTTTTGAGGAAGATATAAGGAGGCTTATGTGGGATAGAGCGTATCGTATCACGGGGTTTGGATGCACCGGCGAAATTTGCACCAACTCTCGAGGTGAGAAAGGGCAATGCACGGTACCGAAGAGGCTAGCAATGATGGAAAGGTAAAAGTGTGTATAATCCATGGACTCACATTAGTCATAAAGAACTCATATACTTATTGCAAAGGTTTATTAGCCCTCGAAGCAAAGTACTACTACGCATGCCCCTAGGGGTATAGATTGGTAGGAAAAGACCATCGCTCGTCCCCGACCGCCACTCATAAGGAAGACAATCAAAGAAACACCCCATGCTTCAAATTTGTCACACAACGGTCACCATATGTGCATGCTACGGGACTTGCAAACCTCAAAACAAGTGTCTCTACAATCCACAACCACACACTAGCATGATTCTAATATCACCATCTTTATATCGCAAAACTACTGCAAGGAATCAAACATATCATATTCAGCGATCTACAAGTTTATGTAGGATTTTATGACTAACCATGTGAATGACCAATTCCTGTCATCTCTCTAAATAGATATAAGTGAAGCAAGAGAGTTTAATTCTTTCTAGAAAAGATATGCCCACGCTCTAACAAATATAAGTGAAGCAAAAGAGCATTCTACAAATGGCGGTTTTCTATGTGAAGAGAAACATGCAATCGAGACTTCAAATGATATAAGTGAAGCACATGAAGCATTCTATAAAACCATACTCAAAAGATATAAGTGAAGTGCAATGAGCATTCTATAAATCAACCAAGGACTATCTCATACCAGCATGGTGCATAAAAGAAAAGTGAAAACTAATGCAAAAGACACTCCAAGACTTGCACATATCGCATGAACAAAACGAATCCGAAAACATACCGATACTTGTTGAAGAAAGAGGCGATGCCTTCCGGGGCATCCCCAAGCTTAGACGCTTGAGTCTCCTTGAATATTTACTTGGGGTGCCTCAGGCATCCCCAAGCTTGAGCTCTTGCCTCTCGTCATTTTCCTCATATCGAGACCTCCTCGATTAGACACTTCATTCACACAAAACTTCAACAGAAAACTCGATAAGATCAGTTAGTATAATAAAGCAAATCAGTACTCTAAGTACTGTAGCAAACCAATTCATATTTTCTTTTTGCATTGTGTCTACTGTAATATAGCTTTTCCATGGCTTAATCCACTGATATAAATTGATAGATTCATCAAAACAAGCAAACTATGCATCAAAAACAGAACAGTCTGTAGCAATCTGAACATTCACCATACTTATGGTACCCCAAAAATTCTACCAAAATTAGGAACAATAAACAGGTTTATAGCAATACAGTGCAAAAGGAATCAGAACCGTTTGACGTTCCAGTTAAAAATGTAAAATCGCGCACTACAGCCAAAGTTTCTGTCCTGCACTGTACAAACCAACAAGCATTGTAAACATCCTAAAGGCAAACCTTAGCACATTATTTTTATAATAAATGGAATTTTACAAGGGGATAATTATTTTTGTTAAAAAGTTTCTGTAATCAAGATTCACAAAGTTTCCGTGAGCATGAACAAAGTTCAAGGCTAGCTCCCACTTCAACAATGCTTGTCTTTCTCACTTTCACTTTACTTTTTGAAAAGTTTTAGGTTCCCCTCTTTATTTTTTTGTTTTGAAATTATATAAAAGCACTCAACAGAAATAAATGACTCTCTAAAACTTCCGGGTTGTCTCCCTGGCAGTGTTTTTTTTAAAGCCATTAAGCTAGGCATTTAGTGCTCAAGTAATGAATCCACCCGGATCCCAAGGTATATCAAAGCCAATTTTAATTAACAATGATTTGTAATTAAGTAGTGAGCACAAACTAACATATATCATGTAATGACGAAGTCTAACTCTCTTCCTATGCATCGGCATGTCGTAAAAGAACAATTCATGCACACCAAGTAAACGCCAATGCATAGTATAAGCAGTTTCTTGCAATTCTATCGTGTTGGAAGCATAGAGAGGTGGAGATATAGTCCCTCTCTCATAATAACTGCAAGTAGGAGCAGCAAGCACATGCATATTACATTCATCAAAATTATCATGTGCAATGGTAAAAGGCAAACCATCAATATAATCCTTACTAAGTGCAAACTTCTCCGATATAGTGTAGTCGGGAGAATTCAAAAAGATAATAGGACTATCATGTGTGGGTGCAATAGCAACAATTTCATGTTTAGCATAAGGAACTATAGCAAGTTTATCTCCATAAGCATAATTCATATTGGCATCTTGGCCACAAGCATAGCAAGCATCATCAAAAAGGGATATTTCAAGAGAATCAACGGGATCATAGCAATCATCCTTCGGTAAGCACGAAGGGGAATTAAACAATGTATGAGTTGAAGAGTTACTCTCATTAGAAGGTGGGCACGGGTGATCAATCCGCTCTTCCTCCTTTTGTTCTTCGCTCTCCTCATCATCTTTTTCATCCAATGAGCTCACGGTTTCATCAATTTCTTCTTCCATAGCTTCCTGCAAAATATTAATCTCTTCTTGGACATCGGAGAATTTCTCAATATATAGTTTAACATAGGCATTAGAAGCATAATTATCATAACAATATTCAAGTATGGCAAAATTTTCAGATTTTTAAAGAGTAGCATCATGCTTTTCAATCAAAGAAGCAATTTCATAAGCACCCTTAAAAGCAACAAATTCTTCAATTTGTTGAACATCATAGTAATTATAAACACCCTTAGCATATGAAGATATGATCCCATTATCAATAAACTCACGATGGTAGGGAAGGTGTTTCTTAGGGTTTTCAGAACAACAAGTAATATCACATATTTCACATAAATTCCAAGCATAGCATTGCAAACGATAAATTTGATCCAATAAAAGTTTCCCTTTTTCAGATATATGGTGTCGCACATAACAAGCATGCTCATCTAAAGATTTGCCCTCAACTAAGCTAGTTGGGGTTTCAACACGAGCACAAAGGGATCAAAGATGATCGAAGTAAAAAGCTTCAGGAGTGTGATAGATTTTGAGTGGTTCTTCAATCATTGGTGTAGTAGGTAAAACTATTTTTTTTTGGTATTTTGCATTTCCTACCCATAACTAAAGATAGAAAACAACTAAGAACAACAAATAAAATTACTTAGTGTTAAAGGAAACAAGCACACACGAGAATATTCACCCCACGCTATGACTCCCCGGCAACGGCGCCAGAAAAAGGTCTTGATGACCCGCAAGTATACGGGATCGATGTAGCCTCTTTCGATATGTAAGAGTGTCGAACCCAACGAGGATCTAAAGGTAGAACAAATATTCTCTCAAGTCCTATCTGCAACTAATACGACTCTACGCACGCTTAGTGTTCACTTTACCTAGAACAAGTATGAAACTAGAAGTACTTTGTAGGTGTTGTTGGATAGGTTTGCAAGATAATAAAGAACACGTAAATATAAACTAGGGGCTGTTTAGATAAAGAAGCAATAAAGTAAATATAGTGAGTGTGGAAAAGTGGTGGTAGGAGTTGTGGAATTGTCCCTAAGCAATTAACTACTTTGCTAGACCGATAATCACTATTGCAATTCTATATGAGGGAGAGGCATAAGCTAACATACTTTCTCTTCTTGTGTCATATGCACTTATGATTGGAACTCTAGCAAGCATCCGCAACTACTAAAGATCATTAAGGTAAAACCCAACCATAGCATTAAAGTATCAAGTGCCCTTTATCCCATACGCAAACAACCTACTTACTCGGGTCTGTGCTTCTGTCACTCACGCCACTCACCATAAGCAAATCATGAACATATTGCAAACCCTACAGCGGGGATCCCTCACGCTTACGCGACAGAGAGGGCACCATAGGACAGCACCAATAATAAAACATGCAACTCAAACCAATCATAGCAATTCATCAATCACCGATAGGACAATGAAAATCTACTCAGACATCATAGGATGGCAACACATCATTGGATAATAGTATGAAGCATAAAGCACCATTTTCAAGTAGAGATACAGCGGGTTGCGGGAGAGTGAACCGCTGAATATAGATGGGGGAATGTGATGGAGATGTTTGTGAAGATGGCGGAGGTGTTGGTGAAGATTGCGGTGATGATGATGGCCCCCGGCAGCGCTTCGAGGCCACCGGAAGCAAGGGGAAGAGGGCTCTCCTTCTTATTCTTCTTCCTTGACCTCCTCCCTAGATGGGAGAAGGGTTTCCCCTCTGGTCCTTGGCTCCCATGGCGTGTGTCGGATGTGGGTTTCCGGCAAACCCTTAAGGTTCGAACTCTGGGGTGCGCGCGAAGATCTTTCCTCTACCAACCCTCGTCCCAACGCCTCGCTGAGAATCTAGACTACCTGATGAACAACACAAGGGACACGAGGTTTATACTGGTTCAGGCCACCATTGTGGTGTAATACCCTACTCCAGTGTGTGGTGAGTGGATTGCCTCAGGGGCTGATGATGGATAGTACAAAGGAAGAACATCCTCGCGAGGGGTGTTCTTGTGGTGGTGTGCTTGGAGAGAAATTGCTCCGTCTCTGTTGGCTCTGGGTGAGATCCAGATGAGATGCCTCCTATTGTGGTGGCTAGTCCTATATATAGAGGCCCTGGTCATCTTCCCAAATATTGAGCGGGAAGGGCGCCAACAACGGCCATTTTGAAGGGGAACATCTAGTACAGCTTATCCTCAATAAAGTTGGTCTTCGACTGACAAAGACTTTGGCGATGACGCCGCCCTGGGCTCCATGGTGACCTCCGTCCTGCCGCTCTGCCGGTCTTGGTCCTGTTGCACTGGAATGGCAACCTTTGCCTAATGCCTTGGTTTGTGCTTGCCCCCTTTGCACCAAAGAGGAAACAAGGACACTGCATAGGTCGGCGCCCGTCTGGTCTTGATCGTCATGGCTTGTGTCATGAGCACCTCGCGAGGTACCCTTGCCTTGATCTCTCTGCCTCCTCGCGAGCTTTGCCTGGCGAGGCCGCTCCTGAGGAAGCCTCCTGTTGTCCGCCCTGTGAGGCTTGGCCCCTTGCGAGGGTCTTGAGCTCAAATCGACGAAGATGGGCCACACTGGGCCACCAGTTGAGCCACGCCGCAGGCCGCAGGCAGGCAAGTCTGGGGACCCCCGTTCCCAGAATGCCAACAGTAGCCCCCGGGCCCAAGGCGCGCTCTGACTTGGCTTAGCGGAGAAGCAAGGGGCAAGTGCGGAGCGCCGCGCGCCCCAACAGCCTGCGGCCTTGGGCGCCACGTGGCGATTGATTGGACGCGGGTGTCTCCGCTTCCCCACGACGCCTCGGCAACTACCCGACTTGATAGGTCTCTGCATGCAAAAATGAGTCATGATTACCTGCGATCGTGGAGGCCGACGATTAGCCTCCTCCGGCTATAAGTACAGAACGGCGTGAGCCCTCCCAGTTTATCTCTCCTTGCTCCGCCTCCTCTTCTTCGCTCCTCCTCCATTTCGACGCCAATGGCGCCGATCCGGCAGTTCTCAGCCGAAGAGAAGGGGAAGGCTCCCCGAGAGGGGCCCGTCCCACTTCCACTGAAGAAGCGGCCAGTCCCCTGCCGCCGCGACAAGGGCGCTCAGTAGGAGATGTCGAGGCCCTGGTATGAGCGGCCGCCGCCCGAGTTTCCATTTCCCTTGTACGCCCGAGCCGAGGGCTCTAGAGAAGGAGATCTCGAGCGGCACCACCGGCGCCACCGGCGACGCCGACGAGTCACAGCAGTGCACGTCGACGCCCCTGGGGTCCATGCTGAGGGCTCTTCTCGCGAGCTTGTGCTTCACACTGATATGCCCCCGCGCTCTTGGATTCGCCTTCCTCCCTCCTTCGCCTTTGAGATACCGCCGAGGGGGCCTCAGGAGCTCTGGCTGCAGCACGCCGACTGCAGCACCCCCACGACCAAAGCGGAGGTTGAGGTTGTCACTCCGGGCAAGGTCTTCATGACCCGCGGCTATGGCGAGATCGCCCGGGTCTGCCGAATGGAGGGCGCCCTCATGATTCATCTGGAATACGATGGCGCCTCCTTGATGTTCTTCAAGGTCTTCGATACAGATGGACATTGTCTGGATTGCTGCCCCAGGGATAGCGGCCGAAGCCCTGGAGCAGCGAGGGCCAAGCCTGCCACCCGCCTCCCTGACAACTCCTTTGGTAGTAGCGGAGGAGCCGGAGGGTCCAGCAACTCTCCCGAGCATCTCGCGACTCCGGAGCCTAGCGACGACAGCTACAACCCCCGAGCTCGCGCCGTGCTTGGAGCAGGGCAACCGCATCGGGCCGTCGGCGCGGCTGATCTGGATGGGGTTGGCGCCGATGCTCGACGGCCCACCGTTGATGATGGCGTCGACCATGGAGGAGCGCGTAATTAGATTCCCTTAGTATTAGCACCTTTTGTTCCCTACGAGGAATCAAGAAAGTACCCCAAGGGGGCATGTAAAGCGTCTGTGATGTCTTTTGTCGAGATGATCCTTATCGTGAAGCAGGCGAGATGCATGTCCTGTCCCGGCTTAGTTCCTCCTTTCTATCCTCACGGGGGCTCGACGCTCTATGTTGGCAGGTCCCAATCCCCAGGCAGGCTTCAGTCGTCGCTGGTATGCCAGGTCACGATGCCGTGGTCAAGGCCAGGAGGTGAGCGGCCCAGGGTCCAGTAAGAACCCCCAAGGCGCGATGCTCAGGAGGTCCCCTTTATCGCTCAAGCAGCCACCTCTAGGCGAGAAAGGACGGCAACGTCACCGTCACAGAGCCGCATTAAGTGAAGGTCGGGTGTTGCGCTAGCTAGATGTTCCAGGGAGTGACTTACCTGAGGAGCTTTGAGTCATCACTCGGCGCGGCGCGAGGCCTGCGCGCTGGCAGTTGGGAAATTGCCCGATGAAGTCCTCGTGAGCTTCTTCCCTCTTCCCCGCACTCTCCTTCATGCTCTACGTCCTTAGGTCCCGGCCCTCGAGCGATCTCAGCCGTCGCTGGTATGCCAGGTCGTGATGTCGTGGACAAGGCCAGAAGGTGAGGGCTGGAGAGCCAGTAAGAGCCCATGAGTCACGATGCTCAGGCGCCCCCTTTTAACGTGCAAGCGGTTCACGCGGGTGAGAGAGAGAGAGAGAGAGCTCACTAAGGCCTCGCCTAACATTGTTCCTTAGAGTGGGCCTACAAACAAATCATGAGGAAAACAAGGATTGCCAATACGATTGCCGACCAGCCACTGGTTGCTCTAAGGGAGTGATGGGGGCAATGAGGGCCTGGAGTGGCGCCTTGCGGGGCTGCCGCGGCCAGAGCTCAGCCACTCAGGTTTGTCGACGTTGTAGGGACGGACCCATGCACAAGAGCCGTGCCGGAGCAAGCAGCTCCAAGGGTTGGTGTCAATCGAGCAGGCGATTACGATAGGCAGGTTGAGCATGAAAGAGCAAACCAACTTAGATAGATGCAGGAAAGATACACGCCACTGGGTCAGGCCCGAGCGGCTTGGGGATGATGCAGCCCGAAGGGCGCCCCCAGCAAGGTAAACTAAAGACATGAGCAAAAGAGATACATGCCGCAGGGACAGACCCATGCGACCTGGGAATGATGCAGCCCTGGGGGGCGCTCCCAGCTGAAATGGAACTTGAAAAGACGTCACCTGATACAGTTGCAGACGAAGGGGTGTTGGGGTAGTAGACGACGCGTGATGAAGAAGCCGACCCTCACGAGCCCTCGGGGCCCTGAGCCTCGGGAGGCTCTGGGGGTCCGGGCGGCTCTTCGAGGACCATCCCCATCTCCGCCAGGACTGTGTAGTGCCCGACCTCCTGAGCTTCCAGAATGCTCCGCACCAGGCGCTGATGAGCAGCGGCCGTGTTCGGCAGGCCGAGAGGCATGCGAACATAGCTGTGAGGTGGACCCTCGCAACGTCCCACACGCGAAGGCCAGAGGCGCTCCTGAGATGCAGCTCGGTTGAGCCCTGGTATGTCGATGCAGACGCGCAGCCCGCCATCCTCGCCTGGATGGGGAGCTACACCGGGTAAGCGGCGGCTGCCGCGCATGACTCTCGATTCCTGAAGCTCCTGAGTGACTTTAATGATGAACTCCTGAGGGTTGGGTCCTTCTTGCCTTATGTCTTCCTGCGGGAAACGTGTCGTAAAGCACGCCTCCAAATGGTTCCCGAGCGCCTCCCTCGTGATCTTGGCAAGGTCAGTGGCCCTCCAGGAGAGAGCCCCCGAGCCTTGCTCGAGGAGGGCACCGGGCGCGCCTTCCTATGCAATGGAGGGAGGCGCCCCTTGAAAGGGCGCGGACCCTAGCGTCGTGCCACCGGAGGTGCCTGCCTCCTGAGGTCTTGGGCCAGGTGATGTCTTCTTCTTCTTGGGAGCCGCCTCGGGAAGGCTCCCGCTCTTGCGATCTGGGTCTTCGATTGATGCGGCTTAGAAGCGCGCTCGAGAGAGCACACTGCATCTCTTTCCTCGCAGGGAACCGTGATGACTCCGCCGCTTCCCGGCATCTTGAGGACGTTGTAGCCATGGTGAGTCACTGCCATGAACTTGGCCAGGGCTGGATACCCGAGGATGGCGTTGTAGGGCAGGCGAATGTGGGCGACGTCGAAGTCGATGAGCTCAGTGCGGTAGTTCTTGCGCTGTCCGAAGGTGACAGGGAGGCGGACCTGCCCTATTGGGATGGTGGAACCATCACTGACTCCTGAGAAAGGCTTGGTTGGCTGAAGCTGATCATACGGCATTTGGAGATTGTTGAACGTTTCAACGAACAGGACGTTGAGTCCTGCACCACCATCGATGAGGGTCCTGGTGACCTGCACATTGCTCATGACTGGGGAACAGAGCATCGGAGGACCCCGGCTGTTGCTGCGCACTTGAGCTGATCCGCTGAGCTGAACGTGATGGCGCACATGGACCACCTGAGAGGGCGCATGGCATCGAGCTTCGGGAGGGCTGCATTCACCTCGCGAGCAACCTGCTTGAAGATGCGCTGAGAGGCCAGGGCCTGGGCACCACCCAAGATGCAAGCGATAGCACGCGACTCCTGGAAGCCCCCAGCCCCCTCATCCTGATGCTGGTCTTCGTTCCTTCTTGGTGGTGGTGGTAGAGGAGGGAGGCCTGCGTTGCCTTGCGGGCGATCCTCACGAGGCTGATCCCTCCAAGCCCCCTCGTGAGGCTGGTCCTGCCAGCGGTCCTCACGAGGCCGGTCACGCCACCCTTGGTGAGGGCCATGATCTTCCCATCGTCCCCCACCTCTTCCTCCTCCTCGTCCATAGCCCTGATCGCTGCGCTCAGGGCGTCGGCCGACATGTCCTTCTCGTACAGCCCTAAGCTCTTGACATTCGTTGGTGTTTTGAGTGTGGAGGTCGTGGTACACACAGTACCGGCTGCCTTTGCACGACTCCGATTGATCCTTGCCACGCTTCGTGTCTGGCTCTACCGCGAGCACAAGCGCTCCCTTGCGCTTCACATCCTTGGCCTTGGACTTCTTCTCTTCTGGATCAGCGGCTGGGAGCTCGAGGAGGGAGAGGCGTCCCTCCTCAGCTCTTGAGCACTTGGTCACCAGGTTGAACAGCTCCAGAGACGTGCACAGGTCTTCGTGGATCGCCAGTTCCTCCTTCATCTTGATGTCGCGGATGCCATCAGAGAAGGCTGAGATGATGGCCTCCTCAGTCACCTTGGGAATCTTGAGGCGAGTGTTGTTGAAGCGCTGGATGTACTTCTGCAGGGTCTCCCCTGGCTGCTGCTTGATGCGGCACAGGTCACTCATGGTCGGGGGCCGGTTGTGAGTGCCCTGGAAGTTGGCGATGAAGCGGGTGCGCATCTCGTACCACGAGGAGATCGTGCTGGGAGGCAGGTTCAGGAGCCAGGTGCGGGCACCGTCCTTGAGCTCCATGGGGAACCAATTTACCATGACTTTCTCATCCCCGTTGGCCGCTTCGATGCCCAGCTCATAGAGCTGGAGGAACTCCGCGGGGTCGGCGGTGCCATCATAGCGAGGAGGCAGATCCGGCTTGGACTTGCCCGGCCAGGCCACGCTGCGCAGCTCAGCGGTGAAGGCGCGGTAGCCTGCGGTAGCCACCAACGACCTTTGTTGATGCGGGGCCTGATCCTGGGGGTCCGTGCGCACTGCCGCCAGGAGCAGTACAGGGTCTTGAGGTGCTGGAGCAGGAACACAATCCTGGCGCACCGGTGCGGGGAGCACGCGAGCGCCTTCTTGGGGGCGAGGGATTTCTTGGCAGGTCCTTTCTTGCTGCGCAGGCGCTGGACGTGGTGGGTCTCGCCCAGGGGCCGCACGCCTAGGAGCCAGGGCGCCTTCTTGAGGAGGAGGTGGTGGAGGCACCTCCGGAGCTGCGTTACCCGCGCAGGACGGAGGGCGATGCAGCGAGTGGGACGGCGCAGAGGAGCCCCCTGAGGCATTGACAAGCTCAGTGATGCGAGCGAGCCACTCTTCGTAGAGGTCGTCGACATGACGGTAGTGCAGGAGCTCACGCGCTAGGAGCAACGCGGCGTGCACGTCCGCAGGAACGCGACAGGCGTGCGACGACGAGCCAGCTGGAGTTAGCGACGGGGTGGCGGTGCGGCCTTCCCACCGCACCGAGGGATGCAGCAACGACGCCTGCTGCTCGTTCCCCGCCGGGCCGATCGTGGCGTGGGTGGAAGGGGACGGGGAACGACAGGGAGGCCCATCGACGGGAGCCGTCTTGGCGACATGGGCAGCGAGGGCAGCCCGACGCTTGGCACGAGCTCGGCGAGCGTCAGCCATGGACGCGATGAAGGATGGAACACAAAATGGCAGAAGAAAAGATTCTGGCGCACCCCTACCTGGCACGCCAAATGTTGGATGTGGCGTTCCGGCAAACCCTTAAGGTTCAAACTCTGGGGTGCGTGCGAAGATCTTTCCTATACCAACACTTGTCCAACGCCTCGCTGAGAATCTAGACTACCCGATGAACAACACAAGGGACACGGGGTTTATACTGGTTCAGGCCACCATTGTGGTGTAATACCCTACTCCAGTGTGTGGTGAGTGGATTGCCTCAGGGGCTGATGATGGATAGTACAAAGGAAGAACAGCCTCGCGAGGGGTGTTCTTGTGGTGGTGTGCTTGGAGAGGAATTGCTCCGTCTCTGTTGGCTCTGGGTGAGATCCAGATGAGATGCCTCCTACTGTGGTGGCTAGTCCTATATATAGAGGCCCTGGTCCTCTTCCCAAATATTGAGCAGGAAGGGCGCCAACAACGGCCATTTTGAAGGGGAACATCTAGTAAAGCTTATCCTGACTAAAGTTGATCTTCGAGTGTCAAAGACTCTAGCGATGACGCTGCCCTGGGCTCCACGGTGACCTCCGTCCTGCCGCTCTGCCGGTCTTGGTCCTGTTGCACTGGAATGGCAACCTTTGCCCAATGCCTTGGTATGTGCTTGCCCCCTTTGCACCAAAGAGGAAACAAGGACACTGCGCAGGCCGGCGCCCGCCTGGTCTTGATCGTCATGGCTTGCGTCATGAGCACCTCGCGAGGTACCCTTTCCTTGATCTCTCCGCCTCCTTGCCAGCTTTGCCTGGCGAGACCGCTCCTGAGGAAGCATCCTGTCGTCCGCCCCGTGAGGCTTGACCCCTTGCGAGGGTCTTGAGCTCGAGCCGACAAAGATGGGCCGCACTGGGCCACCAGTTGAGCCACGCCGCAGGCCACAGGCAGGCAAGTCTGGGAACCCTCGTTCCCAGAACGCCGACAGCGTGGGAGGGGCGAGAGCCCCTCCGAGATTGGGTCTATCTCTGTTTCTCTGTTTCTGCGTTCTCAGATCCTTCCCCTTCACCGTTTCTTTTATATCCGGAGATCCGTAACTCCGATTGGGGTGAATCTTTCGCCCAGATTTTTATCATAAAATTTGCATTCCTGCGGCAAAACAAGAGCATCAACCTCCTTACGGGTGGCCTAGGAGAGTGCCAGGCGCACCCAGGGGGAGGGCACGCCCCCCTATCTCCTAGCCACCTCGGGCACCGTTTCACGTTGATTTTTCCTCTGGAAAATCCCAATTATTCCAAAATAATTCTCTACCCGTTTTTATCTCGTTTGGATTCTGTTTGATATTGGGTTTCTGCAAAACATAAAACATGCAACAAACAGGAACTGGCACTAGGCATAGGATGAATATGTTAGTCCCAAAAATAGTATAAAAAGTTGCCAAAAGTATATGAAAGTTGAATAATATTGGCATGGAACAATCCAAAATTATAGATACGACGGAGATCTATCAGTCCTTGCCTTTGGGTGGGACTTCGGTCGCCACGACGGTGGCCTTCATCTTCGTCCATTGCATCTTGACACGGGCGAAGGCCATCCGTGCACCTTCGAATGGGTTTGGTTGGCCAGAGCTGGACTATGACGCCCTTCATGGCCACCCTGGACATCCTATGCAGCTCCGCCAACTACATCATCTGGTCGTTCAACAGCTCTGGACGCTCTGGCACCATGTACTGTGACCAGAAGAGCTTCTCCATCGTGTTCCTCTCTTGGGCCCGAAAATACTGTGCGGCATCGGCAACGCTCTTCGGAAGATCCATAAAGGCATCTAGAGAACTCCATAGTCGAGTGAGCAAGGCATACTTCTGACCGCCGAATTTACTCTGCAAAAGAAAGGGCTTACCAACCGCTATCTGTTCGGCCTGCTTGATCTCCTCGCGATCCGCCCGGGACTCGGTCCGCGCCTCCTTGGCCCCCTGGAGAGCCTTGGTAAGATCGGCCGCTTGGGCCTTATTCTTCTCTTCCAAGGCCTCGCACTTGCTGGCGGCATCCTTGAGCTCTTGCTCCACTTTGGTCACCCGCTCCTCGTATCGGCGGTGGGCAGCCTGCTCGTCCTTTAAATCTGTTGTCGTATTGTCAGCGGCCGCTTGTCTCACCCGTGCCTGCTCCATGGCTCGGGCGAGGTTGCCCTTCAGGGTCTCGACCTCGGCCCCACTACCTGCAATAATGATCAGGGCAACGTAGGAGCTTAGACTCAGCATGGGCATATTACTTCAGGTGTGTAAACAATTTTTCAAAAACACACCTTGCGCCTCATCAAACCGCTTGTTGATGCGGACGAGATCCTCATCAACCAGCTCCAGCTATCGCTTGAGTTTGGATACTTCGGCGGCCTGGGCGGTTGCCGCTAATAGCGAAGCCTATTTATCATAATAGAAAAGTATGTTATTTCCTGCGAATATTACTTGATCCTCTGTTCAGCCTTTCAAGCTGAACAGAGTCTCAGGGGCTACTATCTATACACGGGCATGTTTTTCATATGAAAAGCGGCTAAAAATATTGCATCGCATACATCGAAGCCTTTTAGTAGGCTGGTGAAGGCTTCATTCAAACCGCTTTTGACGGACTGAACCCTCTCAACCACCATACCCATCAGGGTACGGTGCTCCTCCACGACGGAAGCACGTTGCAGTGCGTCACTACTAGGAAAAGGGCTATAGATGGGATGGGCACTAATGGCGCACCTGTCAGGTAGTGCGCCACTACTATATACTAGTGGCACACCATTTGGTGATGTGCCATTAGTGTGGAAGACACTAATGGCGCACCAGACACACGGTGCGCCACTAGTAATATTTTTTTTCCATTTTTCCATACATACTAATGGCGCATCCGAGCGAAGTGCGCCATTACTAGTTCTAACTAGTAATGGCGCACCGGCACAGAGTGCGCCAGTACTGTATTCTTTTTTTTCTTTTTTTTGCAAAACTACTATTGGCGCACCGTGTCACAGTGCGCCATTACTAGTTTAAACTAGTAATGGCGCACTATGACTCGGTGTGCCATTAGTATATATATTTATTTATTTTACTTTTTTGCAAAACTACTAATGGCGCACCACCTGCAGGTGCACCATTAGTAACCAGGGTTACTAATGGCACATTTGCAGGTGGTGCGCCATTAGTAACCTAGGACCCCAACAAGATATTTTGGACAGCCACACCTACCCACTCACTTTCCCCACTTCATTCCCTCCACCTCCTTCTCCAAGCTTTCGGCTGCCTCCTCCTCCTCACCTCATTTGCACCATAGATTCATCAAAATTAAGTGGTGAAATTACCTTTTTTGATAGGTAAGTAAGGGGAAAGCTATCTTCATGTTGTAGATCTACTTTTTTTCTCCCTAGCTCGCTCCAACAACGTGCACATGCACTTTTTGTGGCCTAGCTAGATCTATGTATGTTTGTGATGTTGCATATGTTTGTGGTGTTGCATATATGTTTGTGTTTGCAGGTAGCGGTATTTGAAATGCGATAGTTGCCAATATTTTGCCGAAATGTTGATTCATTTCCGTTTCGGCGAGAATTTTGGCACTATGCATTCTTTTTGGTCCTATTTTTAGGGAAGGTCATGCCAAATTTTTTCTTGGTTCTAAAACGTTTTGCTCTACCCCGCAGGCAACCATGGTCCACACCATGACCAAAGGCATCGTGAATAGGTTTTTGAGCTCCGCGAAGGCCGAGATGCTTCAAAAGAATGAGACGGAGATAAGATGTCCATGTCGAAGATGCAAGCTGAAGAGCCTTATTGCGGACCCGGATTTCGGGCAGGTGCGGGGCCACCTGCTCTTGTGTGGTTTCATGGATGGCTATCGGTGGCAAGGTGATGAAGATGACTATGAAGTCATCCATGGGGGCCGGGCAAGAAATGAGGAAGGGCAACAAGACAACCACCACAACGAGGGCGGGCGAGAAGACGAAGAATATCCAGGACATGATCACGATGGTGATGCTGTACACAGTCATCATGTAGAAGATGTCGTACATGATGAAGAGGAAGATCAAGACGAAGGGCATGATCATGAAGATGAAGATGCCGGAGCAGACGACGATGGAGGCTGGGTGCAGGACCCTCATATTCAAGAGCTGCTTCTCAAGCAGACGGATAATGCAAGAGCTGCCGCCCGAGAGAAAGCCAACCTGGATCAACTAGAGATAGATGTGGTTACTCCATTGTATGAAGGATGCAGGCCCGAGGATACCCGCCTGAAAGTAACGTTCATGGCTCTGGAGATGAAGGTAAAACACAAAATGACCGACGCATGCTTCGACGAGAACATGTCATTCTGGCACGAACGTCTTCCCAAGGGGAACAAGTGCCCGACCAGTTTCGAGGAGGCGAAGAAAATCGTGTGTCCTCTGGATTTACCGCACGTGAAATACCATGTGTGCATGAACAATTGCATCATTTATCGGGACGAGCACGCGGAGTCTACCATATGTCCGGTGTGCGGCGTCACTCGATACAAGAAGAGGAAGAAAGCTCCTCGAAATTCGGTGTGGTACTTTTCGATCACTCCTCGTCTGCAGCGGTATTTCGCGGACCCTAAGGTAGCAAATCTCCTGCGTTGGCACGCACATAGGGAGGAGAAGAAGCGGGAAGATGACGGAAATGATCTGGAGATAAATAAAAAAGACAAGATGTTGAGTCACCCTAAGGATGCGAGCCAGTGGCAAGCGTTGAACTTCGAATACCCAGAATTTGGGAAGGATCCAAGGAACATCGTGCTGGGCGCGAGCACCGATGGAGTCAATCCGTTTGGCAGCCAGAGAAGCACACATAGCACCTGGCCTATGTTTGTGTGGATGTACAACCTTCCCCCCTGGTTGTGCATGAAGAGGAAGTACATTCACATGAGTATGCTAATTGAAGGGCCGAAACAACCAGGGAACGGCATCAATCTGTATCTGGGGCTGCTGAAGGAGGAGCTAGACACGCTGTGGAAAACGCCAGCCAATACGTGGGACACTGTAGAGAAAGAATATTTCCCTATGAGAGCTGCACTGCTCACGATGGTGCACGACTATCTCGGTTACGGATATCTCGCGGGGCAGGTAGTCCACGGATTTTCTGGATGCGTAAGGTGCATGGATGACACAATGTATCGCCAGCTAGATAGAGATCCCGGGTCTTCGAAAACCATGTTCATGGGACATCGAAGGTGGCTTCGCGATGATGACCCGTGGAGGAAACGCAAGGATCTGTTCGATGGTGAAACCGAACCCCGAAAACGCCCATGTACGAGGAGCGGCGAGGAAATAGACGAGCTGTTGAAAAATTGGAAAGATTGCCCACTGCCGGGAAAGAAGCAAAAGGCGCCAGAGCCGGGAAAGAAGCGAAAGGCGCCAGAGCCGCTGCTGAAGGTATGGAAAACGAGGTCTGTTTTCTGGGACTTGTCGTACTGGAAGACCCACCATGTGCCTCACAGCCTTGATGCCATGCATATCACGAAGAACATGTGTGAGAGTCTGCTTGGTACCCTGCTCAACATGCCAGAGAGTACCAAAGATGGGCCGATAGCAAGGGCAGACTTGAAATCAATGGGCATCAGGCAGGAGCTTCACGCTAATGATGATGATGATGATGATGATGATGATGATGATGATGATGATGATGATGATGATGATGATGATGATGATGATGATGAGGTGAAGCAGGACACAGAAAGTCGTCGCAAAGGCAAAAAGGCCAAGAAGACCGGAAATGACTACCCTCCCACGTGCTTCACTCTAAGTCAGGAGGAGATCGAGCATTTTTTCACCTGCCTCGTAGGAGTAAAACTTCCTTACAGTTACGCGGGGAAGATAAGCAGATACCTAGACCCAGCGAAGCAGAAGTTCAGCGGGATGAAGTCTCACGACTGTCACGTGCTGATGACGCAGATACTTCCAGTTGCAATCCGTGGGATCATGGACGCGCACGTCCGTGAAACGCTATTTGGCCTATGCAACTTTTTCGACGTCATATTCATATGCATATTCATATTCATTTTTTTTTAAATCTTACTTATGGCGCATGGGTGGCTGGTGCACCATTGCTATCTAAAAAACAGAATACTTATGGCGCACTGTGGCGCTGGTGCGCCATTGCTATGAAAAAAACATTCTAATGGCGCACCGCCTGGGGGTGCGCCATTAGTAATCTTCCCCATCCATACACCACCGCGTCGCTCCTTCCCCCCTCCCTCTCGCCAGACTACTTCGATTCGTCCCTCTCCCTCCACCATGCCGCTCCCTCCCTCGTCCCTCCCTCCACCGCGCCGCCGCTGCCCCGACCCACTGCGCCGCAGCCGCCCACGCGCCCCTGCCACCTCCCTCTCCCCTTCCTCCCCCTCGA
>NC_057813.1:28370851-28413439 GCF_018294505.1 Triticum aestivum | reverse complement strand
GCCCTGGCCTTCCCCCACGGCGGCGACGAGCAGAACAGCCAACGACGACGGCCTCCTCCACTGCGCCCCGGCCCTGTTCTTCCGCCGCCGCAGAGCCACCCGTCCCGGGGCGAGGCCTCCGTGTTTCCGCCTCCGCTGACCGCCGTGGCCTGATTCCCCTGTGGCGCCTCTCCTCCCGCTGGTAATTTTCTCGTTGGTAGTTTGGTATTACTTGAATTGGTGTATGCGTTGTCTGATCCTTGTTGTATTGTGATGATAACCCCGAATTGGAAGTTAGACTTGCAATTTCTGTTCCTAGACATACCTGAGACAGAAATGTATGCATTGTCTGATTGTTACTATGACTGAGACAGAGATGTCACGATTGTTGTATGCATTGTCTTAGTTTGGTATTAGTTGAATTGGTGTATGCATTGTCTGATTATTGGTAGTTTGGTATTAGTTGAATTGGTGTATGCATTGCCCGGTGCGCGTTGTCGCCTGGCCGCGCCCCGTTCCGCCACTGCCCACTGCTTCTGCTGTCGCTAGCTGTTGTTGCTCTTAGTCATTGTTTGCTACTGCTGGCCGCTGATGTTGATGCTAAGCTACTGCCGCTGCTTTTTTCTGCTAATTGTTGTCGCTTGTAGTAGTAGTGTTGGTGTTGCTGCCGCATACAGGACGACCCTTAGGTTAGTTAGCTATAGTTTATGATAATTGGCTTAGGTGGTTAGGCTAATTAGTGGTTATTAGATTTAGTGTATATGACATGTGGAACCTACTGTTAGATAAATCTTCAGTGATTATCTAGTTTTGTTCTAGATAACGATTAAATGTGGCTGGTTATTCTCTCGATTCGGTCACTTGCTCGTTTCAGTTTAATGATTGCATTATAGTCCACTTTTTCAGTAAAATGTTATGTTGCAATTCATTCCATTAGTTTGGTGCTGAAATGATTTGTCGTAATTCCTTCTTTTTGTTGCATTGTTTGGAATTGTATCTCACTTTAGCTACTAAACTCTCTGGAATTAATGCTTCATATGATGTTCAATTTTTGCATAAGTTGAAGAAACAATAGTTCTACTGACAAGCAGAAGAAAGGATTGGGCTCTGGTCCAAATGATGTTTAACATGAATTTAACTAAACAGGAATTTTATGTTGTTGCTGCTGAAGATGAGTAGTTGTAGGAAGATGATGCATAGTAGTTTTATGTTGTTGTAGTAGTTGTAGGATGTTATTGTAGTTGAAGTTGCAGGAGTAGATAATGGAGTACTGCCAATTTACTGTTCGTAAAGATGTTGAACACAGAACTGTTATTTACTCTAGTGATAGAAGTAGTAGTGGTGGCCATCTAGTCGGACTACTACTGCTAGGACTTGCTCCAGATTTTAGGATTTATTTTCTTTTGGGATTTATTTTCCTATAGGACTAGGTTTTTATTATTTTTCTGTTGTGATTGTTTGTTGAGCTCTTTCTTTTTCATTTCCTACTATCCTTATCCTAATTATCTTAAATTGTTATGATATGTGTAACAGGATTAGATCTTGGATTTGCTAGTGGACTTTGGGAGTTTCTTAGCCAGCTTGGTGACTCCATATTTTTCACTATTTCAGCAAGTCTTTTGTAAGCATTAAACTTTCAGCACTACATTTTTATCTTATGTGTACATCTGTTTGCTTCCAATTGCTATATATGTATTGTTGTTACTAAAAATGATGAAGCTCCTGTCAATTGCTATATATGTGTATTGATACAGTTCAGATTTGATTAGTTCCATAAATTTGTATGACCAAATATATATTTCAGATTTGTATAGTTTCAGAGATTTGTATGACCAAAGATACAGTTCATATTTGAATTGTTTCAGAAATTTGTATGACCAGAGATACAGTTCAGATTTGAATTGTTTCAGAAATTGGTGTGCCAAAGATGCTATTGTATATAAATGGGCTGTTGTAGAACTGTTCTTCATCTTTACAATGCTGTTGTATAGAAATATGCTGAATTTTCTGCTCTGATTGTTGCTCAAAGAAATTTAGCAAACAAATGGGGTCCTGGGAGACGCCGCTGCTGCTTAAGGCCCTTGAGAGGCCCTTCATGTCGTGATGATTTTGCAGGTACCCCGAGAGGCCCTTGAGTTTGCTGGAATGTCGATTAACTTCTGTTCCAGCAAATTTGGGTACTCCATATGTCCTATTTTCAGCAAAGGTCATGCTGAAATTTTCCATGAATTTTAGCATGACTTTGCTAAAAATCGGACATATGGGGTACTTGCCACTAATGCATGGGCCGGGGTATCTTAGTACTTAATTAAGTAGGATCACATAGGTGGCAATAGAGCCAAGTGATTAGGCCCAACCTAGGGTGCCTCGACATCGATAAACTCTAAATGATGAAAACTTAACTTAGCATTTAGGGTGCCTCAGCGTCGACAAACCCTAAATGATGAAACCTTGGCTTTTAGGGTGCCTCGGTGTCGATGAGAACCTAAATGATGTACGCTTAGGCTTTTAGGGTGCCTCGGCGTCGACAAATCCTAAATGATAAAAGCTTAGCTTTTAGGATGCCTCGGTGTCAACAAACCCTAAATGATGAGACCATGATCTTGTTCCTTAACAATAACCAACTTTTTGACCAAACTGTTTTCCTATTTAGACCGAAACATGGCCAACAACGATGAGGCCGGCGGTTCAGGCGGCAAGCAATTCTGGGAGCTATCCCAGGAGATGGAGGAACAACCTCACCGCTATGAGGACGCTGCGGAAGACACCGATCCTGACTACACAACCCCTAGTGGCGTCGGGGATGACACCACTGATGGTGCCGCCGAGGATGCCACCACTGATGATGGCGGCGCACACACAGATGGCAGCCAACCGAAGAAGCAAAGGAAGGACCGGCGCCTAAATGCGCTTCGCACCCTCAAGGAGGAATTTACTCAAGTGGACTCCGACGGGCATCCAACGGAGCCAAAACATATAGTTAAGGGGTACTCGCTTCAGCTCGGGTGCATTCTTCGGAGCACCGTCTTGATCAACACCGAGAACCTTAGGCATAAGGACCAAGGGAATTTGCGCAACCTCCTCTTCACGAAGCTGCACGAACGATAAAAGTTCCCCGCCGAATTTGAAAACACACGCCTCTCAGGGAATAAAGTGAACAGTGCCTCCCTCACGAGGATGAGCACGGCCCTGTCTACTTGGAGAAGCGCGGTGAAGAGAATGATTGATAAAGGTGATAGTTATGAGAAGATCAAGGCGAAAAATCCTTCGATCAGCGAAGATGACTACAAGGAGTTCAAGATCAAGTGCGAGAGCAGCGCAACCTCCTAATCAAGTTAGTGGGGGAAAGAAATGCGGGAGTTGAACTTAGGGGAACACAAACTCGGTCCCAGCGGTTACAGAGTGGCGGAGCCTATATGGGACAAGGAGGACACGGAGCATGCCGGGCAAGGCCTACCGCCCTGCTTCGAGAAATACAACGGTGACAAGCAGACCAGGAACTTTGTCAGGGCCCGGTACAAGGAGGACCCGATAACAAAGGAGCTTACCACGGATCCGAAGACCAGGGCGCTTGAGCTTGTTCTGGTAAGGAATACACCCCCGCGTAATTAGCTCCATATGGTTGCACTCTAATTAATCCCCAATATTTCTAAATGGTTCGTGTTCCTTCCGCAGGACACTAAAAGCAGTAGCACGGGGTCGTCTCAGAGCTCCCCTTTTGACACCCCTTTAAATAGGGCGTTGAACGTAATGAAAAACAAGGATAAGCTCAGTAAGCCGACGTCAGCTGGTCGTGTGGCCGGCAAAGGCTTGTCCACAAAATAGTCGTCATACTATACCGCTGGTGGGCGAAAGGAGAAAAAGACCAGCTCGGAAAGCCAGACGCGCGAGGTTGAAGCACTCAAGGCACAAGTGGCGCGGATTCCGGAGCTTGTCCAAGAGCAAGTGGAACAACAACTGGGAACTAAGCTCAACGCCATGGTGCCTACGTTGATTCATGGGCTGACGACGTGGATTGTGGGCGGCCAACAGGGGCCTCCCCCGGTTCCCACCTTCACGGCCAGCAACTCGCACAGTGCGCAGGCGGTGCCATTGGTGTCTCCGGCGGCGCCATTGGTGTCTCCGGCGGAGGCAGTATTCGTGTCTCCGGCGCCGCCACGGGCACTGGAGCTTAATGCACCCGGGTGTATGCCAGCCGGCACCTCGCCAGCAAGCGGCCCCTCCGTCAGTTGCACGCCCGCCGTTGGCGGTGCCTCAACACTAGCCGAGCTCGACGGC
Organism: Triticum aestivum; assembly: GCF_018294505.1. Lineage (NCBI taxonomy): Eukaryota > Viridiplantae > Streptophyta > Magnoliopsida > Poales > Poaceae > Triticum > Triticum aestivum. The sequence continues at coordinate 28,409,182 of NC_057813.1, read as the reverse complement.
AACACGGTAACTAAGCCTCTCGCTGATGACTTCATCTCCTTGCCTTTGACTGGGCATCCCTGACGCCCTACATGTATTCGCAGGGCGCCGCTGACGTTCCTTGCACTCTTTTGCACTTCGTGGGTGGCGAGTTGGTTGATGTTGCCAAGGGCAAAATCGTTCAACCAGCCAACCCCATGTTCCACGGTAATCCGATGCCACCCATAGTGTATAGGGTTGAAGTGGTTCGGGTGCTACCAGGCTGCGACGAGCTGTTACCTCCAATTCGACCCGCTGGGGCCGACGAAGAAGATGAGATGACCCTCAGCGCCTGCATAAACTGGCCCCTGCTTTGGCCGAAGAGCCAGATTCGTTTGGGGGTGGGGGACACCACCCCACAGACAAGACCGCCAGTCGTGCCGGCGCCAAGCCATGGCAAGAACGCCGCAACGCTACCGGACCTGCTGGACATCCCTATGGCACAAGATCCAGACATCCCTATGGCATAGGATCCGGACGACGACGACAATGACGATGGTACATTTACCAAAGTCGATAAGTACTTTGCCGAACATGGGTACACTGACGAGTTCTGCGGGCCTTTTTCTCAAGAACCCAATCAAGACGACGGCGATCTAGCTGGTACGGCGGAGAAATCCAATTGCAACAGGCGTCGTTTGGTGTTCAGTTCTCAAGAGACGCCTCCAGCTCCCGCCTTCACCGAGCCTCAGATAGCTGAGGTGCGAAATATTATCAGCCCCAACACGCTCAAGAAGGCGGTCTGTGAGCAGAACTCGGTCCCATTACAGGAGATCAAGAAGAAGGGACAGAAACGAAAGACTAACAGGGGCGCCGGTGCGAGCCAGCTGGCACCGAGTTTGATCCGTGCTCAGGACGGGCCACCTTCACCTAAGGATATTTCGAGGAGGGTGCATGTGGTGGGTAGGGCGATGCTACCACCAAATATGCTCAATGCTGCAACCGGTGCTATGCGGGGTCTGCACGACAGTGTTCTTTCATTGGAGAAGCGGCGTCTCAGAGAGAATGATGTGGCATACCCGGTTTTCGTGGCCCAGGTGCCAGAAGGCAAGGGCTTTGTGGATGGCGACATCGGGGGTACGCTCGTCCTGCGGTTTGATGACATCTTTGCTATGTTTAACCTTCATCCGCTGCACTACACCTTCGTTCGGCTGTTTTTGCTGAGTATGGAGATGCTGATCATTAGAGACAAGACCCCGGACATCATGATAGTCGACCCCTTCTACATGCGTGCCAAGCACTTGAGCAGCGCTGGGGACCGCCAAGTTGCGAGTTCACACCTCGAAGGCATCATTCTGGCAAACCCAGATAAGGATAACTTCCTTGTGGCTTACTTTCCCGAGTAAGTCATCCCTTAACCGCCCCGTAACATATGATTTCTTAGATTTCGATCGTTCTTTTTTTTCTAACATTCCGTGTTCTGTGCAGTGACACACATTGCACACTCATCCTCTTAAGCCCGAAATATTCCATGGCCACGTATTTCGACCCGAACCGTAACTCCAAGATAGACTACACAAATGTCAAGAAAGTTCTTGATGATGTTCTCCCCGGCTACGCCAAATCTGGAGGCACCTTCACCAGGGCAGTTCGTAAGTACGGCAAGCACACCTTCTCACACAATACGAAGTTCTGCTACGTCAAGCAGCCGCCTGGCGGTCAAAAGGATGCCTACTACGCCCTCCATCACATGTGAGCGATCGTAAGGGACCATCATCACCTTCTGCTACCAGATAATCTCAAAGATTGGGCCACGAGCTTGTCAGCAATCCAGGACGCGGACCTCAGACAAGAATTCTTTCGCATCCAGTCGGAGTTTGCGGACATCATCCATCAAGATGTCCTTCATACCTCGGGGCAGTTCTTCCTCAGATATCAACCGTCCAACAGTGAGATAGATGGAACGCTACAAATGCAGGGTGACAACGACCACGATTTCATGACCATCACGACAGACGACGGCTTCATCCACGCTCTTGTCCGATGAGTCGAGTCGAAAGTAGTAATGTGTAGTTCTGAAACATTGATTGGCTCATGTTGTAATTAAACTTTAATGAATTCGTATGTCTCTTTGGTTTGGAAAGTCGTTCAACTTAGATGTAATCGATGCTATTTATTAGTAGGACCATGAATCATGCTATTAATGTCTTGCTTTTCTCTTCCAATCCTTTTGTTGCATACTTACATATTGCTTATGTATTGTTTGTTGTTTGGCTTGTGCATAGAGATGCCATCGTATGTAGTGTACAAGGGTAAGGTTCCCGGGGTCTACGACGACTGGGAGGAGTGTCGGAGACAGGTTCACTGTTTCAGCGGTAACAGTTACAAAGGGTACACCACTAGGGCGGAGGCCGAATCTAGATACGCCCGCTATCTAGCGGGAGAGAGGTGGGAGCGTTGGAGGAACCGGATGAAGACCAGTTTGATCGCGATGATGCTCATCGTGATGACCGCAGCTCTCTTCTATGTGATGGTAGTTTAGATGATCGATATCGACTTGTAATGTGAAGACAAACTCGATACTCGCGGTCTTGAGACTTGTAATGTTTTATCTTTGTTCGGACTTTTGAATTCAGAGACTAATATGATGAATCGTATTCGGAGACTAATCTTCTATTGTATTCGATGAATCTGTTGTTGATGTGTGTTGCTGTCTATATTTTGTCCAATAATATATTTTGTAACCTGTGCAAAAATCAGAAAAGTAAAAAAAAACAAATATTCATACTAATGGCGCATCACCTCCAGGTGCGCCATTAGTATGCCAAAGGATACTAATGGCGCATCACCACAAAGTGCGCCATTAGTATGACAAAGCACATGGTTACGTATGGCCCCCCGGTAGGCATACTAATGGCGCATGGTGTTACATACTAATGGCGCACTGCTTGGTGCGCCATTAGTAAAAAATACTAGTGGCTGGTACTAATGGCGCACTGGTAGTGCGCCATTAGTAGGCAAAACCGGTGCGCCATTTGTAGGCCTTTTCCTAGTAGTGCGTCCATCAGAGGTTTCAGCGCCTCCGGGTTAGTGGAGGTCGCCGATGGAGTAGGCGCTCCCCCTCCTTTGAAGGAGGTTGCTCGCTCGATTCCGGAGCCAGATAGGCCTCCGGAATGGTGTTCGGCTAGGAGTCGGACTGGTCAGCACCCCTGTCGTCAGTCTCCATGGGGGTTGTGCCCCCCATGTTCTCGGCAGCCGAGGCATTATCCTCTATCGCCGTCTTGGAGGCCTCCCGCACCTCTCTATGGCTCGGAGAGGTCCTTTGGGATAACACCTCGATGTCATCCACGGTGGGTGGCGGAGAGGCTCACGGAGGCGTCTCACTCTCCACCATCTCCAGAGCCAGAGAGTTCCCGAAGATGATGATTGTTGGGGGAGACCATGGGCCGAACTGAAACACATAATGTAATATGTTATCCTACAATTTGTAAAAGATCGGATGTATGTAAAGAATCATTAGATACTTACGATTTGGCTAGGGGCTTTTCCCTGGGGTGCCGTTTGGGGATGGCTTCGGCATCCGAATCCGAGCCATCCGAGAGGGATATCTTCCCCCTTTTGGATGCATCCGCCTCCGGATCTGTGGAGGCCACCCTTTTCTTCTTCCTCCCCTTAGGGGGGGGGTTGCTCTCTTCCTCCTCCTCCTCTTCATCTTCATCTCCCTCGTGGGTGGAGGGACCCTCGGTCTCTCCGGACATAGCGTCTGAAGTACCTTTACAACGGAGGCCACTTTTGGCCTCCTTGCCCTTCTTCTTGGTCTTCTTCTCCGGCGCCTGGTACGGCGCCGGGACCAGCATCCTCATTAGCAGGGGATCAACTGGGTTTTCAGGCAGCAGAGCCGGATGCTTGATTCACTCCGCCTTCTTTGTCCAGCCCTGATTAAAGGATGGAAGTCTCAGCATACCCCTTTGATTTGTGAACTAAGTTATGTTTGGAAACTAAAACACTTACCGGGGTGGCCGGATGATCATAGTCGAGGTCGATGTCGTCGGTCGTCTCCGGCCATGACTTCTGGGCCTAGAAGAGCATCTTCTAGATCTCTTCGTGCGTCATGCCAAAGAATCGCTGCAGGGTCCGCGGCCCTTACGGATTGAACTCCCACATATGAAGAGGCCGGCGCTAGCAGGGAAGGGTCTGGCGGAAAAGCATCACCTGAATCACGTTAGTGAGACTGGTGTCCTTCTCTATGATATTTTTGATGCCGTTTTGCAGCATCATCACTTTGTCGGTTGACCCCCAGTCCAGACCCTTGTTGGTCCACGACGCGAGCTGCATTGGGAGTGCGGATCTAAACTCAGGAGTGTCCGCCCAGTTGGCGTCGCGAGGTTTGGTGATGTAGAACCACTCCTGCTGCCATATCTTGAAAGTCTCCACGAAGGCCCCTTTGGGCCAGGTGACATTGGGGAGCTTGCTCACCATGGCGCCGCCGCAGTCCGCGTGCTGCATGTCGACCACCTCCAGCTTCACGTTTAAGACCTTGAGCCATAAGCCGAAGTGTGGGGGGATGCGAAGGAGCGCCTCGCACACGACGATGAACGCCGAGATGTGGAGGAAGGAATTCGGGGCTAGATCGTGGAAATCTAGCCCGTAATAGAACATGAGACCGCGAACAAAGGGATGGAGGGGAAACCCTAGTCCGCAGAGGAAGTGGGGGATAAATACCACCCTTTCCCCGAGCTCCGGGGTGGGGATGACCTGCTGATAACCCACAAGTATAGGGGATCGCAACAGTTTTTGAGGGTAGAGTATTCAACCCAAATTTATAGATTCGACACAATAGGAGCCAAAGAATATTTGAAGGTATTAGCAGCTGAGTTATCAATTCAACTACACCTGGAGATTAATTATCTGCAACAAAGTGATCAGTAGCAAAGTAGTTTGATAGTTTTGATGGTAGTAACGGTAGCAACGGTAACAGTAACAGTCATAGCAGTATTTTGTAGCAAGTGTAACAGTGATGATAGTTGTAGTAACTTAGCGGGAACAATATAAGATAAATTCATAAGCATTGGATCGGTGACTTGTTGGATGATATTCATCATGAGACAGTTATAACATAGGGCGATAAGGCACTAGCTCCAGTTCATCGATATAATGTAGGCATGTATTCCGTAAATAGTCATACGTGCTTATAGAAAGAACTTGCATGGCATCTTTTGTCCTACCCTCCCGTGGCAGCAGGGTCCATATTTGAAACTAAGGGATATTAAGGCCTCCTTTTAATAGAGAACTGAAACAAAGCATTAACACATAGTGAATACATGGACTCCTCAAACTACGGTCATCACCGGAAGTGGGCCCGGTTGTTATCACTCCGGGGTTGCCGGATCATAACACGTAGTAGGTTACTATAACTTGCAAGATCAGATCTAAAACATGGATATAATTATGATAACATAAACGGTTCAGATCTGAGTTCATGGCACCCGGGCCCAAAGTGACAAGCATTAAGCATGGCAAAGTCATAGCCACATCAATCTAAGAACATAGTGGATACTAGGGATCAAGCCCTAACAAAACTAACAAAATTACAAGATGAATCTCATCCAACTCCTCATCGACCAGCGAGCCTACAAAGGAATTACTCACTCCCGGTGGGGAGCATCATGGAATTGGCGATGGAGAAGGGTTGGTGATGACGAAGAACAAAGATCCCCCTCTCCGGAGCCCCAAACGGACTCTAGATCTGGCATCCCGATGAAGAACAGGAGGTGACAGCGGCTCCATCTCGTGGATCGTGATAATTCTTTCTCCCTGATTTTTTTCTGGAAAAATAGGATTTTATAGCATCGGTTTCAGGGTCAGCGGGGCCACTAGGTGGGGACAACCCAGCTGGGCGCGCCAGGAGAGGGGGCGCGCACTGGTGGGTTGTGCCCACCCAAGGCCCCCTCTCTGGTAGGTATTGGCTCCAGAAATTCTTATATATTATATAAAAATTCCTCGCAAAGTTTCGTTCCATTCCGAGAACTTTTATTTCTGCACAAAAACAACACCATGGTAGTTCTGCTGAAAACAACGTCAGTCCGGGGTTAGTTTCATCCAAATCATGCAAATTAGAGTCCAAAACAAGAGGAAAAGCATTAGGAAAAGTAGATACGTTGGAGACGTATCAACTCCCCCAAGTTTAAACGTTTGCTTGTCCTCAAGCAATTCAGTTGATAAACTGAAAGTGAAAAAGAAAAACTTTTACGAACTCTTTTGCTCTTGTTTGCATGAATAAGCTTAAACAGCACCCAGGTTTTAAGCCAATATTATAACTAACCATGTCGATAATAACTCTTAAAGATTATATTAACTCATATCAATGACATAATCAGCTAGCGAGCAATAATAAGAGATCTCAAACAGCAACATGTTGTCAAAACAACCATGATGTAATATGACAATAGTGGTATCTCGCTAGCCCTTTCTAATACCGCAAAACATAAATGCAAAGCACCTCCAAAGTTCAAGCAGCGACTAAACATTGTAATTCATGGTAGAAAAGATCCAGTCATGATGCACCCAACATTAGCTACACACAATGCATAAGTCATGACAGTTGTGCTCTCAGGTTCTAGCGCTTGTTTTAGAAGGTGATGACACAACATATAAGTAAATAGGTAGTCCCTTCGCAGAGGGAAGCAGTGATTTGCAGAGGTGCCAGAGCTCAATTTTTAAAGCAGAGGTAAATGATATTTTGAGACATGCACCTTTCTCATTTACTTCACGACCATCAGTTATCAATATATTCCATGCTAAGCACGCTAGTGGCGGTTCCCAAGCGATAAAAGTAAAGATTTACTCCCCCTCCACCAACAATCACATTCCACGGCTTGTCCGAAACAACGGGTGCCGTCCAAACAAACAACAGTCCTGGGGGAGTTTCATTTAATTACTTGCATTTTTTAGTTCAGGACTGGGAATCCCTATTACTGCCCTTTTCTCGTGCGATGGCGAGTGAATAAACACTTGACCTGAGAATAACCCGCTTAGTATGGAAGATGGCAACCACCTCCTGTCGTTCCATGAACGATCCAGACACACAAAAAGGATAATTTTTAGAAGTTTTTACAGGTGGCACATGCAAATTTACTTAGGACGGCAGGGTAATACCGCATATAGGTAGGTATGGTGGACTCATCTGGAATAACTTTGGGTTTAAGGTTTTTGATGTACAAGCAGTATTCCCACTTAGTACAGGCGAAGGCTAGCAATTAGATTGAGAAGAGGCCAGCTAGAGAGCAACAACGGTCATAACGATGCATTATGCATAAGTAACATTCGACACTAGCATGAGTAGGATATGATCACCATGAACATAAATATCAAAGAGGCTATGTTGGTTTTGATTCAACTACATGCATGAACATGTGCCAAGTCAAGCCACTCGAACATTCAGAGGAGGATACCATATCATCATACTACATCACAATTATTTTAACGCTATGTTGATATCCAAGATAAATCATTATCCATTCCTAGCTACTTATGCATGGCATGAGAAACTATAATCTCTAATTGTCATTGCAAACATATTTAATCATAATGGGTTGAATCATGGATACTAGGCTAAACATATTTACACAAACAGAACAAGTCGAGTTCATACCAGTTTCTCTCTGCCACGGCCAGTTCGTCGAATATCGTCATTATTGCCTTTCACTTGCGTGAGCTAATGATAGGAAAATAATAATAATAGTCCAAGAGTGTCGTGGACTAAGCTGGAATCTACAAAAAAACTATTCAATAGGAGAAGACAAGGTAAAATGGGCTCTTTATTAGATCAACAATCATTCATATGAGAGCCACTCAACAGCTGTCTCGGCTGTGATACCGGAGGCTCTAGGGAAGTCGGAGGAGAGAGCCCTCATCTTGGGGTGGGTTTACTACTTGTATGCTTTCAGCAGTTATCCTCTCCGCACTTGGCTACCCAGCGTTTACCGTAGGCACGATAACAGGTACAAAAGAGGTGCGTCCTTCCCGGTCCTCTCGTACTAGGGAAAGGTCCTGTCAATGCTCTAACGCCCACACCGGATATGGACCGTGGTCTTTGATAACCCGCAAGTATACGGGATCAATTGTAGCCTCTTTCGATAAGTAAGAGTGTCGAACCCAACGAGGAGCTAAAGATAGAACAAATATTCCCTCAAGTTCTATCGACCACCGATACAACTCTACGCACGCTTAGTGTTCGCTTTACCTAGAACAAGTATGAAACTAGAAGTACTTTGTAGGTGTTGTTGGATAGGTTTGCAAGATAATAAAGAGCACGTAAATAAAAGCTAGGGGCTATTCAGATAAAGATGCAATAAAGTAAATATAGCAAGTGTGGAAAAGTGGTGGTAGGAGTTGTGAAATTGTCCCTAAGCAATTGACTACGTTACTAGACCGGTAATCACTATTGCAATTCTATTTGAGGGAGAGGCATAAGCTAACATACTTTCTCTTCTTTGATCATATGCACTTATGATTGGAACTCTAGCAAGCATCCGCAACTACTAAAGGTCATTAAGGTAAAACCCAACCATAGCATTAAAGTATCAAGTCCCCTTTATCCCATACACAAATAACCTACTTACTCGGGTATGTGTTTCTGTCACTCATGTCACCCACCATAAGCAAATCATGAACATATTGCAAACCCTACAGCGGGGATACCTCACGCTTGCGCAACACGGAGAGCACCATAGGATAGCACCAATAATAATACATGCAACTCAAACCAATCATAGCAATTCATCAATCACCGATAGGACAACGAAAAATCTACTCAGACATCATAGGATGGCAACACATCATTGGATAATAATATGAAGCATAAAGCACCATGTTCAAGTAGAGGGTACAGCGGGTTTCAGGAGAGTGGACCGCTGAATATAGATGGGGGAAGGTGATGGAGATGTTGGCAAAGATGGCGGAGGTGTTGGTGAAGATTGCGGTGATGATGATGGCCCCCGGCAGCGCTCCGGCGCCACCGGAAGCAAAGGGGAGAGAGCCCCCCCTTCTTATTCTTCTTCCTTGACCTCCTCCCTAGATGGGAGAAGGGTTTCCCCTCTGGTCCTTGGCTCCCATGGCGTGGGAGGGGCGAGAGCCCCTCCGAGATTGGATCTATCTCTCTGTCTCTCTCCGTTTCTGCGTTCTCAGATCTTCCCTTTCACCGTTTCTTTTATATCCAGAGATCCGTAACTCCGATTGGGGTGAATCTTTTGCCCAGATTTTTCTCATAAAATTAGCTTTATTGCGGCAAAAGAATAGTGGCAACCGCCTTACGGGGTGCCCACAAGAGTCCAGGGCGCGCCCCCCTGCCTCGTGGCCCCCTCGGGCACCGTCTCGCGTTGATTTTTCTTCCCAAAAATCACAAATATTCCAAAATAATTCTCTCTCCGTTTTTATCCCGTTTGGACTCTGTTTGATATTGGGTTTCTGCAAAACATAAAACATGCAACAAATAGGAACTAGCCCTAGGCACTGGATCAATATGTTAGTCCCAAAAAATAATATAAAAAGTTGCAAAAACTATATGAAAGTTGTAGAATATTGGCATGGAACAATCAAAAATTATAGATACGACAGAGACGTATCAATCTTCTCCTTGGTACAACTTGAATAAGAAGAAAAGAAATTCAGAGAAGCACATTGAAATGTTTTTTGAGTTTTTAGTTTTCTTGAACAAGCAAATAAAAGAGAAAAGCAAAAAACGAAAAGAAAAAAACTATTTACACGAGAAAGCTCCCAATAAGCAAAAGAAGAGCAAGGAAATATTTTTGGATTTTCTTTTTAGTGCTACTACTAAGCATGCATAGAAAGTAAACTACTAAAACTATTTTTTTGGTTTTTCTAAAGTTTTTCAAACATACGAGAAGAAAGCAAAGAAATAAATCTAAGCATGGATGATACAATGAAAGAGTGTGAAGACCGACAAATGAAAATAAGTGGACATGAATGTAATGTCGGTGAGAAACATGTACTCCCCCAAGCTTAGGCTTTTGGCCTAACTTGGTAATCGATCAGTAGCCTAGATAGTAGTTGGGGTAGTAGCTCACGGAGGCTCTTGGTGCGGATGCCTCAGCCTGCCGTGCTGTCTCTACTACAGTGTTGTGTGCTCGGGCCTCGCTCCCAAGAACAAAATAGCTTCCTTTGCTATGACAGTCAAAAAGAGCAGGCGCAGGAAAATATGTATGCACAACAATTTTTTGGTTAAACAACAGATTATAAGTGAAGTTATCAACCTTTCCCCTTGAGAATATTATGATCTTTTAAGGTGTCAAAATCTAAATACTGTGTGGGTAGGATAGGATCAAAAGGCAAAGGTGAAACACCCAGCCCTCATGCTAAACGTGTGGCATAAATTCCACCATAGAACCAGCCACTGTTAGCGTTATGCTGAAGTCTGCGTGCAGCAATCTATCCAAGGTTATAATTCCTTTCACCAGTGAGAGCGGTGCATATGAGGCTCAAGTCTGGCGCACAAAGTGTGCTACAATCTTGCTTGCCTACTATGCATTTTTCGTTAAATTATGCAAAATACTGAATTGCGGGAAAATGAATGCTCTTTATTCTACCTTGTGTCACTCCCCTCCTTTCACCGTAACAAAGACTAGTCAAGAATGTTTCGAACTCAGCATTTGGTGGTTCATCAAGCGAACCCCAAAATGGGAGTTTGCAATGGTAAGCAAAATTCTCCAGTGAGATAGTAAATGGATTATCATAAAGCATAAAAGACACCCTAGACTCAGGAGGGAAGAATTTAAAACCTTTGACAAACGATTCAGTGAGAAGGTGGCATTGTTCGCACTTATCTGAAATGTAGGGACCAAGGCCGGCATTGTGCACATATTGCTCAAATTCCTCCTTAATGCCCACACGTATCATATATTCATCGCAAGGCCATAAGCATGTTTTGGTGGCGGCATCTCGTGTGGAACTTTCACTTGGCTCTACATAAGACCGATGAGCTGAACTATCACTAGAAGATGCCCCCGAGGATCACCTCCTCGAAGAGCTCCTTCCAAATAGGTTCATAATGTCCGCATTCAATTTTCTGGAAAAAAAATTGGGTGAAAAAAATTTGTCAATAAAACTTTATTAAATTGATAGCAACTACTCATAGGGATACATGGAAGCTGTCGGGGATATACCCCGCGGTATGACCCGGCCGGAGTCATAACCCGGCTGGGACTTGGTAAACCGGCAGACAGTTAAGACAGATGGCTAAGACAGACGGTAAACCGACGAGTGGTAAACCGGCAGGTGTTAAGACAGATGGTAACACCGGCAGGAGTTAAGTCAGATGATAACCCGGCAGGTGTTAAGTCAATCGTAACTCGGCAGACCATGTTAAACCGGCAAACCATGTTAAACCAGTAGACCATGTTAAACCGGTAGACCATGTTAAACCGGCAGACCATGTTAAACCGGCAGACGTTAAGAAGCCCATGAAGGGAAGTCAAAATAGTTTAAGTCTTAGTATGAGATGGACTCTACATGTAACCCGCCCCTTCAACTTATATAAGGAGGGGCAGGACTCCCCAAAAGAGGGACAAGCAAACAATAATCTCTAGGGCTAGACACAATGGAGGAGAGCCGGTTTACGGCGACTCCCTCGTGATGATAATGAGATCTAGCCTCAAACATCATGTATGTTTGTTACCGGATGATGTTTCCCGGGTCCCGAAGCTGTCTAAACCCTTGTCTTGTGTTGCGCTTCTCAATTCTGCTCAACCCCTCTCAAGCTACCACATAGATGCGTTGGCCTCGCAACTAAGTCCTCACACTAGGACATCTGACGTGTTAATTCTACGACAGTTGGCGCCCACCATGGGGCCAGCGCACGGTGGTGTTGAGTTCTTGGAGGGATTTTTGTAAGGGATCAAGAAGCTCGTGATTGATCAAAGATGAAGAAGAATTAGAGAGAACCTAGGGTTGTGTCGGTTTGCGCCGACATAGGTCGCCAAGCCCGGGTTACCACGAGCTTTGGATGCTCCACAATCCGTTCTGATACAAATCTAGCACCTCCAATACGCATGATTATTAGAAGAAAATCAAGTTGAGTTTTTTCATCAAGTTGTTGACTACTCCCGAAGAGATCAGGTGTATTCTCTTTACTACTGTTATTCATGGATCCGAGCAAAATTGTAAGGAGGATTGAACGCTGGTTCGCTTCAGTCCCGATGGGGGTCAGTCCATGGAGATTAAAATCAGTTAAAACCACGGTTGGGTCATGTGGACTACTATCAAAAGCAAGGAACGAAACAAGATCGATTCGCTGCTCCTACCGAACCGTCCGAGCTTTATCTAACCCGGAGAAGTCAATGTTGCTTGTCCGAATCCGCTTTGCCTCTTTCTCAAGCTGCCTCTGTTGCAGCTTGCTTGGCAGGCACCTTCTGACATGGGCTGCCATCCCGAGGTTGAACTGCGGCTTCACCACAACCACAGCGGCCGTACGAGTCGTGATCGTCGAGTAACCCGCCTATGTTGTGGCTAGCTATCTTTGAGTCGCATGCGCCATGCTTCATCTCTAAGCCGCCATCGCTGGGTGCGCCTCCGACTACCATTCGGCCGCGGCCCCCGCTGCTCCAGCATGTTCCGACCCGCCGCCGGTTTAGCCGCAGTTCGCCGCCTCTGCCACCTGCAACGTGCCTGGCCTCGCCCTTAAACCGCCATAGATACCGTGGCCCTGACCAGTGTCGTCATGGGTGGTTCCACCCCGCCGGATCACGGCATGCACCTCCACCACCACAAGTCGGCATCACTGTTGCTCCTGCTGTGTTCGGCCCCGAGGCGCCTCCGCCTTACCAGCACACCGTGCACTTTGGCCTACCTTGCCAGTTCATAGCTCTGTGATCCTCACCTCGGTCCGCTTTGGCTGACTGATAATCCCCAAGTGCAAGGAATCATCATAGCAATTCCCAAAGGTGGAAGTGATAAGTATGGAGTGTCAAACCCACAAGGAGCTAAAGGTAACATCAATATTCTCTCAAGCCCTATCTGCCACTGATACGACTCTACGTGCACCGAACGTTTTCTTCCAACTAGAAACGAGAAATAAAACTGTGTTGTGGGTATGAAGAGGATAACTTTGCATGAAATCGGAGAGCTAAAATATAAAAGTAGGTGATGTTAAGGTACTTTAAGGTAATAAAGCAAACTACCACTTTAAGGTACTGTAATTAACTCATTCTTTGTTTATATTGGTGTTAAACCTACTGTATTCAAACTTCTCTTTGATTCATACCCCCCGATACTAGCCATAGATGCATCAAAATAAGCAAACAACACATGAAAAACAGAATCTGTTAAGAACAGGATAGTCTGTAGTAATCTGGAAGTTTAGTAAACTTCTGTAACTCCAAAAATTATGAAATAAATTTGACAATTCGAACAATTTGTACAGAAGTAATGTGCAAAAAGTTTCAGACCCATTTGGCTTTCCAGTAAAAAATGTAAATTCATGCACTACAGACAAAGTTTCTGTTTTTGTTCTGCACATAGTAAACAAGCAATCTTATCATGCTAAAACCAAAGCTTGACACATTATTTTTATAATACAATGGTTATATACAAGGGGATAATTATTTACAGAGAAACTTCCATGAAAAATTCTACATTGTTTTCATGAGCATGAACACAAGTGCTCAAGGTCGACCCTCACTTCTTCAATGCATAATTTTCCAATCACTTCTCTTTTTGAAAAAAAAAATTAGGCATGAGAGGCAAGCAATTCCTTTTTGGTATTTTCATTCTTTTTAAAAAAAATTGTAAGTTTCACCCACAACTAAACAGGAACAAAAAGGGAAAACAAAATCTACTAAGTAAAGAAAGCAAACAAGCACACACGAGAATATCAACCCCACGCTATTGCTCCCCGGCAACGGCGCCACAAAAGAGCTTGATAATCCCCAAGTGCAGGGAATCATCATAGCAATTCCTAAAGGTGGAAGTGATAAGTATGGAGTGTCGAACCCACAAGGAGCTAAAGGTAAGATCAATATTCTCTCAAGCCCTATCTTCCACTGATACGACTCTACGTGCACCGAACGTTTGCTTCCAACTAGAAACGAGAAATAAAACTATGTTGCGGGTATGAAGAGGATAACTTTGCATGAAATCGGAGAGCTAAAAATAAAAGTAGGTGATGTTATCATAAAGTTAGAATATATTACTAAGTAATATAAATAGCGAGTGTGGAATAATGGTGGATCGGTGTGCGGAATTGTCCTAAGCAATTGTTAACAAGACCGGTAGTCACTATTGCAATTTCATATGAGGGAGAGGCAAAAGCTAACATACTTTCTCTACTTGGATCATATGCACTTATGATTGGAACTCTAGCAAGCGTCCGCAAATACTAAAGATCATTAAGGTAAAACCCAACCATAGCATTAACGCATCAAGTCCTCTTTATTCCCATACGCAACAACCCCTCTTACTCGGGTTTGTGTTTCCGTCACTCACTAACCCACTCTAAGCGAATCATGAACGTATTGCAACACCCTACAGCGGGAATCCCTCACGCTTGCGCGACACGGAGGGCACCATAGGATAGCATCAAAGTGAAACATACAACTCATACCAATCTAGATCATCAATCAACCCAAAGACAAAAGATATCTACTCAAAACATCATAGGATGGCAACACATCATTGGATCATAATATGTAGCATAAAGCACCATGTTCAAGTAGGGATAACAGAGGGGTGCGGGAGAGTGGACCGCGTAAAAGAGGTGAGGATGGTGATGATGATGGCGATGTTGATGAAGACGATCACAGCGGTGATGATTCCCCTCCCGATGGCACTCCGGTGCCACCAAGAGAGAGGAGGAGAGGTTCTCCCCCTTGTGCTTCCTCCTCCATGGCTTTCCCCCTCTTGTCCTTGGCCTTCATGGCAATGATGGCCCCTCCGAGATCCTCCTCCATGGCCTCCGGTGATGATGGCCCCCTCCGGCAGGGTGCCAGAGAGGGCCTAGATTGATTTCTCGTGGCTACAGAGGCTTGCGGCGGCGGAACTTCCGATCTAGGTTAATTCCCGAAAGTTTCAGTATTTATAGGAATTATTGGTGTTGGTTTCACGTTAGGAGGGTCTCCGGGCCGTCCACGAGACAGGGCCCCCCTAGGGGCGCGCCCTCCTATCTCGTGGGCAGCTCGGAGCTCTTCTGACCCAACTCCGATGCTCCTGGTCTTCTTTTGGTCCATAAAAAATCCTCAAAAATTGGCACATCATTTGGACTCCGTTTGGTATCCCTTTTCTGTAAAACACAAAAACAAGGAGAAAACAGAAACTGGCACTGGGCTCTAGGTCAATAGGTTAGTCCCAAAAATCATATAAAATGATATATAAATTCATATAAAACACCATAGATGGGTAATATAATAGCATGAATACTTCATAAATTATAGATACGTTGGAGATGTATCAGCATCCCCAAGCTTAATTCCTGCTCCTCCTCAAGTAGGTAAATGATAAAAGAAATAATTTATGAAGTGTGAATGCTAGTAGGTGCACTAGTTTGATCAAAGATAATTTGAATCACCTTTTGTAGCATCAATATGTGTCATAATAATAGCTTATCTAATAAACTTTTCATGATCAAGTAACAATCTATTCACAATATCAAGCATGGTTCACAAACTTCATTGAGAACTAAAAAACTATAATCTCACTCATTGAAGCAATTGCAATTTATCATAACATCAGAAAGAGTCAAGAATAGATCTTTTCAGCAAGTCCACATACTCAACTACCATATAGTCTTCTACAATTGCTAACACTCACGCAATACTTGTGGTTATGGAGTTTCAGCCGGACACTAAGAAAGATAGGGGCTTATTGTGTTGCCTCCCAACGTATTCACCTTTAGGTGATGTCAACAATAATAGCCCATGCTAACTTACATCCAATTTGATATAAATATCATGATCTTTCAAACACGAGGAGCTTGCCAAAGGATAAAATGAAAAGGGGAAAGGTGAGGATCACCTTGACTCAAGCATAAAGTAAAAGCATAAAGTAAAATATAGGCCCTTCGCAGAGGGAAGCAGAGGTTGTCATGCGCTTTTAGGGTTGGATACACAAAATCTTAATGCGAAAGAACGTCACTTTATATTGCCACTTGTATGTGGACCTTTACTATGCAGTCCGTCGCTTTTATTACTTCCACAACAAGATCGTACAAAGTTTATTTTCTCCACACTAATAAGTTATGCATATTTAGAGAGCAATTTTTATTGCTTGCACCGATGACAACTTACTTGAAGGATCTTACTCAATCCATAGGTAGATATGGTGGACTCTGACGGCAAAACTAGGTTTAAGGATATTTGGAAGCACAAGTAGTATCTCTACTTGGTGCTAGGAATTTTTGGCTAGCATGAGGGGGAAAGGCAAGCTCAACATGTTTGGAAGGTCAATGACAATATACTTTAACTGAGATGTCGGGAAACATAAACCATTATGTTGTCTTCCTTGTCCAACGTCAACTTTTTAGCATGTCATACTTAATGAGTGCTTCACAATCATAGAAGATGTCCAAGATAATATATTTGTATGTGAACCTATCTTTCCTTATTACTTCCTATTAATTGCAACGATGACCAGAACTACGTTTGCCAACTCTCAACAACTTTTATGCCTCATACTTTCTATGTGTGAAGTCATCACTAACCATGTTATAAGAAAATGAAACATATAATAGTTCATATTTATGACATTCAATTCATTCCCCCATTTACTCATAGGATATACATGAAGCGCAAGAGTAAAAGACAAACTACTCCAAAAGATATGAGTGAAAGACACTGAGTAGTCAAATAATTATCTAGCCATGGGAGGATTCCTTTTTATTCAAAATTTCAGATCCAAAGATTTTATTCAAACAACAAGTAAAATTGAAATAAAACGACATTGCAAGGATAGCACAACTCATGTGAAGAAGCAAAAACTTAGGCTCAACCGATACTAACCGATAGTTGTTTGAACAAGAGAGGTGGGATGCCTACCGGGGCATCCCCAAGCTTAGATGCTTGAGACTTCTTGAAATATTATCTTGGGGTGCCTTAGGCATCCCCAAGCTTGAGCTTTTATGTCTCCTTAATTCCTCTCATATCACAGTTTCTCTTTTTATCAAAAGCTTCATTCACAACAAACTCAACAAGAACTCGTGAGATGGGTTAGTATAAACCAATACAAAACCTTATCATTTTCTACTGTAAAAAATCAATAAAATTATTATTCCACATTGAATACTAAATGCCTCTGCATATTTAATACTCCTA
The DNA here is from genome assembly GCF_018294505.1 of Triticum aestivum. Classification (NCBI taxonomy): domain Eukaryota; kingdom Viridiplantae; phylum Streptophyta; class Magnoliopsida; order Poales; family Poaceae; genus Triticum; species Triticum aestivum. The sequence continues at coordinate 28,391,909 of NC_057813.1, read as the reverse complement.
TACACAAATAGAATCATTAAACAAGCAAACATATGCAAACAATGCAAACATAACAGCAATCTGTCAAAACAGTACAGCCTGTAAAGAATGCAAGAGTATCAATACTTCCCTGACTCCAAAAATTATGAACTAAAATTCCCACTGTAATAAATTTATCAGAGCTTAATATGCAGAAATATTCAACGTTAGACCATTCCCTGACTTTTCTAGGGATTTTTTGCAACAGCGGTAAACTTTCTGTTTTGAAACAGCAACATGTATACTAACAAAATAAGCATGGTAAAGGCTATCCTTGACATTTTTATTGAAACTAAAGATGCAAAACTTTATTCTAAATAACAGAAAGCAAATACTAACAAGAGGAAATGACGCTCCAAGCAAAACACATATCATGTGGTGAATAAAAATATAGCTCCAAGTAAAGTTACCGATGAACGAAGACGAAAGAGGGGATGTCTTCCGGGGCATCCCCAAGCTTAGGCTCTTGGTTGTCCTTGAATATTACCTTGGGGTGCCTTGGGCATCCCCAAGCTTAGGCTCTTGCCACTCCTTATTCCATAGTCCATCGAATCTTTACCCAAAACTTGAAAACTTCAACCACACAAAACTCAACCAAACTTTGTGAGATAGGTTAGTATGATAAAGAGTAGACCATGCACCTTGCTACTTTAAAAGACAAGGTTAATAATTGTTTTCACATAATGCCTACTGTACCATATTATTTATACAATTTATATTAAGAAATATAAGCCATAGAAACTAGAAAACAAGCAAACTATGAAATGAAAACAGAATCTGTCAGAAACAGAACAGTCTGTAATGATATGAACAATAACCATACTTCTGCTACTCCAACAATTATGAAATAAACTGGTGGACGTGAGGAATTTTTCTATTAATCTTCTGAAAAAAGAATCAACACAAAATCACTCTTCTATAAAGAATGACAGCTAATCTCATGAGTGCAAAGTTTCTGCTTTTTACAGCAAGATCACATTAACTTTCACCCAAGTCTTCCCAAAGGTCTTACTTGGCACTTTATTGAAACAAAAGCTATAAAACATGATTACTACAGTAGCTTAATCATGTAGACACACAAAAACAGTAAGGATAAATATTGGGTTGTCTCCCAACAAGCGCTTTTCTTTAATGCCTTTTAGCTAGGCATGGTGATTTCAATGATGCTCGCACAAAATATAAGAGTTGAAAACACAAAGAGAGCATCATGTAGAATATGACTAGCACATTTAAATCTAACTCACTTCCTATGCCTAGGGATTTTGTGAGCACACAATTTATAGGAACAAGAATCAACTAGCATAGGCAGGCAAAACAAGTTTAACTTCAAAACATTAAGCACATAGAGAGGAAACTTGATATTATTGCAACTCCTACAAGCACATATTCCTCCCTCATAATGATTTTCAGTAGCATCATGGATAGCTACTTTGTTCTCATACATCATTAGAACCTCTTCCAAAATAGTAGAATACTAACTAAAGTTGACACTCTTCCAAACCCACTTTCAACTATAGTATTATTCATACTCCATAAGATATAAGTGAAGTTCCTGGAGCATTTTACCATTAATATAGACTAGCCAACATACAAGCTCAAAATATATAAGTGAAGCGCACTAAGAATTCTATAAAGCCTTACTTCGAACGATTTAAGTGAAGCACATGAAGTATTCTATAAATCAATGAAGAGCTAGCTCATACTAGCATTAACCTTAAAGGAAAATACAAACACAAAGGACACAAGTCATGTGAACAAAACAAGAACCGAGGTATACCGATATTTGTCAAAGAAGAAAGATGGGATGTCAATCGGGGCATCCCCAAGCTTAGATGCTTGAGTATCCTTTGAAATATTTACTTGGGGTGCCTTGGGAATCCCCAAGTTTTAACTCTTGTCTCTCTTTATTCTTCTCACATCGGCAACTCCTCATTCTTCAAACACTTCATTCACAAAAACTTAAACAAAAAACTTGTGAGATCCGTTAGTGTAATAAAGCAAACTACCACTTTAAGGTACTGTAATTAACTCATTCTTTGTTTATATTGGTGTTAAACCTACTGTATTCAAACTTCTCTTTGGTTCATACACCCCGATACTAGCCATAGATGCATCAAAATAAGCAAACAACACACGAAAAACAGAATCTGTTAAGAACAGGATAGTCTGTAGTAATCTCGAAGTTTAGTAAACTTCTGTAAATCCAAAAATTATGAAATAAATTTGAAAATTTGAACAATTTGTACAGAAGTAATGTGCAAAAAGTTTCAGACCCATTTGAATTTCCAGTAAAAACTGTAAATTCATGCACTACAGACAAAGTTTCTGTTTTTGTTCTGCACATAGTAAACAAGCAATCTTATCATGCTAAAACCAAAGCTTGACACATTATTTTTTAATACAATGGTTATATACAAGGGGATAATTATTTATAGAGAAACTTCCATGAAAAATTCTACATTGTTTCCGTGAGCATGAACACAAGTGCTCAAGGTCGACCCTCACTTCTTCAATGCATAACTTTCAAATCACATCTCTTTTTGAAAAAAAAAAATAGGCATGAGAGGCAAGCAATTCCTTTTTGGTATTTTCATTCTTTTTAATTTTTTTTGTAAGTTTCACCCACAACTAAACAGGAACAAAAAGGGAAAACAAAATCTACTAAGTAAAGAAAGCAAACAAGCACACACGAGAATATCAACCCCACGCTATTGCTCCCCGGCAACAGCGCCACAAAAGAGCTTGATAATCCCCAAGTGCAGGGAATCATCGTACCAATTCCTAAAGGTGGAAGTGATAAGTATGGAGTGTCGAACCCACAAGGAGCTAAAGGTAAGATCAATATTCTCTCAAGCCCTATCTGCCACTGATACGACTCTACGTGCACCGAACGTTTGCTTCCAACTAGAAACGAGAAATAAAACTGTGTTGTGGGTATGAAGAGGATAACTTTGCATGAAATCGGAGAGCTAAAATATAAAAGTAGGTGCTGTTATCATAAAGTTAGAATATATTACTAAGTAATATAAATAGCGAGTGTGGAATAATGGTGGATCGGTGTGCGGAATTGTCCTAAGCAATTGTTAACAAGACTGGTAGTCACTATTGCAATTTCATATGAGGGAGAGGCAAAAGCTAACATACTTTCTCTACTTGGATCATATGCAGTTATGATTGGAACTCTAGCAAGCGTCCGCAAATACTAAAGATCATTAAGGTAAAACCCAACCATAGCATTAACGCATCAAGTCTTCTTTATTCCCATACACAACAACCCCTCTTACTCGGGTTTGTGTTTCCGTCACTCACCAACCCACTATAAGCGAATCATGAACGTATTGCAACACCCTACAGCGGGAATCCCTCACGCTTGCGCGACACAGAGGGCACCATAGGACAGCATCAAAGTGAAACATACAACTCATACCAATCTAGATCATCAATCAACCCAAAGACAAAAGATATCTACTCAAAACATCATAGGATGGCAACACATCATTGGATCATAATATGTAGCATAAAGCACCATGTTCAAGTAGGGATTACAGCAGGGTGCGGGAGAGTGGACCGCGTAAAAGAGGTGAGGATGGTGATGATGATGGTGATGTTGATGAAGAGGATCACTGCGGCGATGATTCCCCTCCCGATGGCACTCCGGTGCCACCAAGAGAGTGGAGGAAAGGTTCTCCCCCTTGTGCTTCCTCCTCCATGGCTTTCCCCCTCTGGTCCTTGGCCTTCATGGCGATGATGGCCCCTCCGAGATCCTCCTCCATGGCCTCCGGTGATGATGGCCCCCTCCGGCAGGGTGCCAGAGAGGGCCTAGATTGATTTCTCGTGGCTACAGAGGCTTGCGGCGTCGGAACTTCCGATCTAGGTTAATTCCCCAAAGTTTCAGTATTTATAGGAATTATTTTCGTTGGTTTCACATCAGGGGGGTCTCCGGGCCGTCCACGAGACAGGGGGGGCGCCCCCCCCCCTAGGGGCGCGCCCTCCTATCTCGTGGCAGCCCGGAGCTCTTCTGGCCCAACTCCGATGCTCCGTGGTCTTCTTTTGGTCCATAAAAAATCCACAAAAATTGGCACGTCATTTGGACTCCGTTTGGTATCCCTTTTCTGTAAAACACAAAAACAAGGAGAAAACAGAAACTGGCATTGGGCTCTAGGTCAATAGGTTAGTCCCAAAAATCATATAAAATGATATATAAATGCATATAAAACACCATAGATGGGTAATATAATAGCATGAATACTTCATAAATTATAGATACGTTGGAGATGTATCACTGACCCGCCACTACCTTCAAACCGCCGTGCCCTGGCTGTGAGTCGCTTCGGAGCGCTGCGAGTCAGCCGCCAACTCCGCCAAAGCTACCCCGGCCAAATTACCGCTGCCTTGAGCCCTTGAGTCGCCGCCCTGGCATCTTGTTCAAACCAGCTACGCCGCGGCCTCACCCTAAGCCGGCCATCCCGCTTTAAACCGCCGCCCCGGTCGGGTCACCTCCGCCGCGGCCGTGTTCTGTCGTCTGACGCATGCGCCGCTCCGATCACAAGCTGACATCGAGTCACCGTCGATGCAGGTTGCCACTCCAACCCGCTGCGGCAGCGGATGCACTTTGTCAACCCGCCGGAGTGCCCTCGATGTGGCCGGTTCATCTCCACGCCTGAGACACGCCTCCGAGCCTCCTGCTGCTCGCCACAGCCAAATTCGGTCCTGCGGCTTCAAAACCGGATCAAATTCCGGGTTACGCCGCCTCCGAGTCAAGCCCGTTGCATTCCGTCTCACCTCGAGTCGCCGCGCTCGCCTCAAACCGCTGGCTCTCCACACCTGTGTCGCCCGGGCCGCCTTCATCAACCCGTTGCTGCTATGGTTTGCCGCATGATCGACCCTGCATCACCGGTTTGCGCCACTACCGTGGACACGCCTCGAGCGCCCGCTGTCTTTGCCTCACCTTCACTGCGGCCGGTTCGATACCCCGCGTGGCCACGCACTTTCGCGACCATGACCCGCCGTGGCTGGCCCTGAACTGCCCGCGCCTGCTGGCTTCGTCGTACCTCTACTACTACTCTGTCGAGTTATGACCACAGAGACCACCATGAACCCGCTTTACCTCGAGCTTCCGAGCCGCTGCCTCACTTCTGCCGCACACGAGCCTGTCTCACCTTTACCGTCGTGGTCGAGTCGCCTCGCTATCTGCAATGGAGTTTTTCTTGCTGGATCTTCGATTTGGTACTGCACATTGAAACAGCTGATGCAATCACCAATGTGTGTCAAGGAGCTCCATAGGACAGCCAGAGAGCCATCGGACTGCTAAGCCACAAACTAATATTGACGGGGACTCTGAAGGACCAAACACCACTGCTAAGATAAGATGATCGCGATCCGCCACTGCCGCCAGTCCATAAAAAAATCAAGAGTCCAGCGGTACAACTTGGGCGCTGGACAAGACATCAAGTACAATATATGGAGATTTACAGAAAAGGAAATATATATGAGCCCACGGATGCATTAGTAGTACACAACTACTACTGGTACAAAGGCTACACGCATCACATCTCTCGAGGCTATCACTGCGTTCGTGGACATAGGAAATACTACGGCGAATCTTGGCATCCGATAGACGGGACACATGGATCATCCATCGTCTATGATAAATCAGGTGCTATTTGCCCAGTCTATTTTTAAAAAATTCTTTTGAGAACTATTCTGCTTTACGTATTTTCCATATGCAGGGACAATGACTCATTATAAAAGTGGTGCCATGCTGTGCTTATGAAATATGAGCCGGTGTTTGCGCCCATTTGCTGTTGAAAGGGTGTGCGCAAGCCGCTATCCGTGCAGTTTTCTCTACATTAACTCGCCGGGACCGCGCCTACGATTGACTCACCGTCTGTGCGGCTTACCACACCTGCAATTGGCTCGTTCGTCCGCACCGGCTTGTAATGTCACGGCCGACTCGGCTGTGATTAATTTCAGCGTTGCCATGGTGATCATCAACTCCACGGTGGATAACCCCTGGCATGATATATCAGGCCGTCAGAAAATTTCCGGCTGAAATGAAGATTCCGGTTTAAAATCCGGTTCAAAGGAAATCTATCTCCCACTAAGCTCTGAAGCTCTCAAATCCGGCTTAAGAATTTCCGGTTCAAAAAGGAATTAACTTCTTGCAAGTTCGAGTTTAAAGGCCGTCAGAAAATTACCGGCTGAAAATGAAGATTCCGGTTTAAAATCCGGTTCAAGAAAAAGATGTCTCCCATAAAGTTTTTAAGCTCTCAATATCCGGTTCAAAATCCCGGTTCAAGAAGAATTTATTTCATGCAATAAGTTGAAGGATGTTGAAGAGGACCTGCTGCCCTAACTCGCGGTTCAAACATGGGTATCCTGCCTTATGGGCTCATCTTCATATGATCGCTTGGGGGCTTCCTGTTCAAACATAGGTGTATTCACCAAAAAGAACATAGCATTACTACCCTCTTGTTGCGGCCATAAAGCCAATATTATCATAAGGGGCCAAAGAGAGTTTGTCGCACAATACAACTCAAACATAGGCACCCGGCAAGCACAGCTCAAAAATATAGCAAATAGGGGCTTCAGCTGACAAAGCGGAGTCATGTCCATTAATTCGGCTATCATGCTACAACAAAGCTTGGGAGCTTCACACCCAAGGGGCCAAAGAGAGTCTTGTTGCTACGCACAGCTCAAACATAGGCACCCATAGAGCACAGCTCACAAAGTTACTTGGGGGCTCTTTGTGTAACGCAACAAAGAGTTTGAAAGGACCCTTGTAATATGCTATCAAGCACGGCTTGGAAGCCTGGTGTATTGATAACCCACAAGTGTAGGGGATCGCAACAGCTTTCGAGGGTAAAGTATTCAACCCAAACTTATTGATTCGACACAAGGGGAGCCAAAGAATATTCTTGAGTATTAGCAGTTGAGTTGTCAATTCAACCACACCTGGATAACTTAGTATCTGCAGCAAAGTATTTAGTAGCAAAGTAGTATGATAATAAAGGTAACAGTGGCAAAAGTAAAGATAATAGTTTTTGGGTTTTTGTAGTAGTTGTAACAGCAGCAACGGAAAAGTAAATAAGTGAAGAACAATATGTGAAAAGCTCGTAGGCAATGGATTAGTGATGGATAATTATGCCGGATGTGATTCCTCATGTAATAGCTATAACATAGGGTGACACAGAACTAGCTCCAGTTCATCAATGTAATGTAGGCATGTATTCCGTAAATAGTCATACGTGCTTATGGAAAAGAACTTGCATGACATCTTTTGTCCTACCTCCCGTGGCAGCGGGGTCCTAGTGGAAAATAAGGGATATTAAGGCCTCCTTTTAATAGAGAACCGGAACAAAGCATTAGCACATAGTGAATACATGAACTCCTCAAACTACAGTCATCACCGAGAAATATCCCGATTATTGTCACTTCGGGGTTGTCGGATCATAACACATAATAGGTGACTATAGACTTGCAAGATAGGATCAAGAACACACATATATTCATGAAAACATAATAGGTTCAGATCTGAAATCATGGCACTCGGGCCCTAGTGACAAGCATTAAGCATAGCAAAGTCATAGAAACATCAATCTCAGAACATAGTGGATACTAGGGATCAAACCCTAACGAAACTAACTTGATTACATGGTAAATCTCATCCAACCCATCACCGTCCAGCAAGCCTACGATGGAATTACTCACGCACGGCGGTGAGTATCATGAAATTGGTGATGGAGGATGGTTGATGATGACGACGGTGACGAATCTCCCTCTCCGGAGCCCCGAACGGACTCCAGATAAGCCCTCCCGAGAGAGATTAGGGCTTGGCGGCGGCTCCGTGTCGTAAAACATGATGAAACTTTCTCTCTGGTTTTTTTATCCCCGAGACGGAATATATGGAGTTGGAGTTGAGGTCGGTGGAGGTCCAGGGGGCCCACGAGATAGGGGGGCGCCCCCCTGTCTCGTGGACTGGGTGTGGGCCCCCGGTGTATTTCTTTCACCCAGAAATTCTTATTAATTCCAAAAAGTGCCTCCGTGGATTTTCAGGACATTCCGAGAACTTTTCTTTTCTACACATAAAACAACATCATGGCAGTTCTGCTGAAAACAGCGTCAGTCCGGGTTAGTTTCATTCAAATCATGCAAGTTAGAGTCCAAAACAAGGGCAAAAGTGTTTGGAAAAGTAGATACGTTGAAGATGTATCATGTATTCACCTAAAACCCCGGGTTAACCTGCCTTTATCAAGTAATCCTGGCATGACCCGCCGAACGTTTGACAAGTCAATCTTAGTCAGACCCTGAACTTGTCAAAGTTAAAACGACGATTGGTTAGTTGGAGGCCCATCTTGAAAGGCTTTGCAAAATGGTTTAACTCAGCGGCCTAGCAGCCCATGAAAAGCCTCGAATTTGGGTCTGGCAGCCCATAAAAAACCTCGACTACACAGTTTTATTTGCCTTTGTCAAGATTTTTCTCTTTTGAGAAATTTTATGTTGAACCGGCGTCTATTGACCCGGCATGACTATCAGTCATCAAATTAACCCGGTGTTCGCACACGAACACGTCACCGTGTACCTCCAACACCGAGAGTGATGCACCGCAGTTCACGTTTAAGGAGATCCATCCGGAAGCACGGTACGCAAGACAATCCGGTGGGTGCTTTTGTAGACCCAAAACCCCACACGCCCAGGAGGGACTCCGTCAGGGTGCGCGGCGGCTATGGGCTTCCCTAGGTCGGCCTGACCGCCCCTAGGGCCTCGAGGTTCGCCGCCCTGCAAAGAAGAACGAACGAAGAACGAGGAAAAATAAGAACAAGGGAGAAGGTAAAATTAAAGGTAAAAGATGTAGGTAGATTTGTTCGATTGTGTGTTGTTGTTCAATCGGTCGTCACCTCTTATCTATATAAAAGGCAGATGGACTTCTCGTACAAGAAAAGGACTTGCCTAGCCGTCCAAATCATCAAAACCTAATAAAACACGGACTATTCACAACCCCCGGCCCGGATGTCCGGCTCAAGGCCCGGATGATCCGGCCTAGCCCAGTTTTCTGACAGCAGTTTACTGTTTTGGCTCTAGAATCCACATATAACCTAGGATTTGGACGTTTTTTATATCCAAATCAACCGCCTCGACGAGACGCACAACTTTCATGTTGAACACTGTTTGATCTAAGGCCATCTAGAAGGTGTTTCGGGACGTTTTCTAAAATCTGTAACAGAAAAAGTTGTGTGGACGTCCGGACTCATGTCCGGATTATCCGGGCTTTATCCGGATGATGTGGGTGCCATCCGGATGATCTGGCTTCACGGGGCCCAAAATTTATGGTTCTGTTAATTTACCCGGATGATAGCCCGGACGTTCGGGTCATTCATCCGACCGTAGGCCGGATGGTTCGGATCCGGGCCCGGATGATCCGGCCAAATACTGCTGCAGTCCACTGTTTTGTCTGTAACTTTTGCATATGATCTTGGATGGGGACGGTTTTTATATCAAAATTGTCCGTTTCAACGAGACGAAGAACTTTGCAGTTGAAGACTTTCTCATCAGAGGCCATATTAATAAGGTTTCATGCCATTTTTTGATCTGGTGTCAATACGAGCATCTCTAAGATTGGCATAACTTTTGCATCCGAACTTCGTTTTGGACCATCTCAATATTTATTTCGATCGGCTTGAAGAGAGCCATACAGTGGTGACATGAACTCATAATTTTAACATTATCTCATTATAGCCTCAAGTCACTCTTTGCGATAATGCCATTTTCGAGCGTCAACACATGCCCCCCCTGTTTTTTGGCAAAGCTAGCGTGCCGAAAAATAACTTGTACCATGTTGGTTCTAAGGACGATGTCAACACTCCATCGGCCACTTTGCATGTGCTTAGTGCGATAAATATATATTGGCCATTATTTGCTTGAATCCTTGATGCAAACTTAGGTGAAACCTTCTCAACTTCATTAATAATACAATGATAAAGTTCCATAGATATGTATCTCAAGGTCATCCTCAGAACCATATTATTCATCCTTTTGCTAGGATTTTGCAGATAATGAAAAATGAACTTTCTCCAATCCTTATTTTCGCCTGCATAAGAAAAATTCATTAGTGGTTGTAACACTCCAAACATTTAACCAAATTTTTGATAATAAAATTTTGCCAAGATTTTAATATTTTTTTGCCTGCAAGAATATTTCTGTTGATTGCAGAACCTTTCCTTTTATGTTAATGAGTATCTACCCAAGTGGATCCTTCCAAGCATATTGAACTGCTACGCCATCTCATTAAAACAATTTCTTAATCAGTAGATTTATTTATTAAATTATTCCACCCTGAGCTATAATCATTAAAATGAATTTCTTTAAGTTTTGGAGCCCTGTTTAAACTACAACCATTTGATAACTTTAACTATTTTCTCACCCAAAATTTGGAGATGTCATGTGATGTATCTAAATCACTTTTGTGCAATAATATAATTATTTCATTGCATATTTTGAGTGTTACACCTATTTTTTCAAATCTGGTCCAGTGAGCACTTTTGCACTATAGCCTATCTAAATTTTTCCCTAGAGCCTCCACCAAATTTATGGGATGTCAGTAGTAGCATGCCATCCAACTTTATGCAAAAACGTAGTGTTGTTCTTTGGAAAATTTGAGTGTATCAACCTCTTTTTCATTCTGGACCAGACTTGTGTTTTCTACTGCAACCCCATTCTTTCCTGCTCAAGTGACCTTGTGCTTTCTCATGCTTGTAGTCAACCCTGCAAAACCCCTAAGTCCAGGAGCATGCACTCTCTGGAACACCTTTGATCCATGTAATGATGCCATTTACTCCCTGTCCAGAAGTGTAGTTTTGCAAAACTTGCACTAGCAAGTTTCTCCTTTTTGCAAACTAACTCCACCACCCTCTCATATATCCAAAGAGACCCCACTCTGGAAGATTTGTCCACCCCAAGAACTGCCTAGGTGCCTTTGGCATTTTGTCAAACACCCTGAGTGCATAGCCAGTTTTGGCATGATTTCAAGTTTACATCGTGAACTTGAGCCCCTGACCAATCCACCATGTCCCTTGATCCCCTTGCTAACCCTAGACTAGCCCTGTTTCTTGCCAGCCTCAACCGCGACCTCTAGGCTGCCCTGGCATTTCGTCGAGCACGTCCCGGGCGTGCACTGGGCGCGCCCAGAGCGTGCGTTTGGCACGCACTTGCGCCTGAGCCGCCGCGTCCCACCCCCACCCAAATCCGGTCCGTGACCGACCGCAACCAGCACGCCGTGTCACCTTGCACCACGCCACCCCGACCACCCTGGCACCCCACAGCGCCACCGTCAGGACGGCCGTGGCGGCTAGCTGACGGCCGCATGCAGGCCCCGGCCGTGTCGGCGCCTCCCAAGCCGCCAGCGCTTGCCACCTGCCCCCTGGAGCAGTGCGTGCTCATCCGCAAGCGTTTCCTCTAGCGCTCGTTGCTGCCACGTCGCCCAAGCTACAGCATGGCGGTTCGCCGTCGTCCTTATCGCCGGCCGCCTCGGAATCGACCTCCATCGCCTATATAAGGAGCCCCGAGCTCATCCCCGCACACAGGCAGCCCCAAACCATCTCTCTAGGACCCCCATTGGCAGCCAATCAACTCTGAGAGGTCCCCTTCCCCATCTCCGGCAACCACTGCCACCGCCACTGCCCCGGCCATTCCGGCGCCACCAGGGCCTCGCCCTCTCCACTCTCTCCACCAAGAGCCTTCCCTTCCTCCCGTGAGCCCGTCCCCCTGCTCGATTTTGATCGGGAGCCACCGCAGCCACTAAAGCACTTTGCTCCCGAATGCCTCCTCCGCCGCGAAGCTCGCTGCCGGCAGCTCACTCCGTCCCCGCCGACCCAGTGACCACCGGAAGGACCGCCCCAGTCTTGCGGATCCATACCGACCTTCTGGAGCCTACAAGGAGCCGCCGTTCACCGGCGTTGATCGTTGTTGCGTCGCCGTCGTTCGGGCAGAGGAAGAGGAGGGAGAGTTGGACTGGTCAAACCTGACCAGTGGGCCCCCTGGACCCACTGTCAGTGACCCCGCCCAGACCACGTGGGATAAGTGGAAGCGCATTTCCAAAATGCGCCTTCGACGTGTACGTATATATTATATATTCGAAACGTTTTCTTTTCTGTTTTTATTTATATAACAGATTTTTGACCAAACTTTGACCGGTTGTATCTTTTTAAACACAACTCCAAATAAATTAATTCTTTTTCCTACCTCTCTCAAGTATGGTCTAGTTTATTTTAAGATTTATTTGAAAAAATTTCAAAACAACTTTTTGTGTTGTTTTGTTTTTGTGTGTTAATTCATATATATTATTTTAAATAGGATTTTTGAAGATTTCAAGATGTGTTGGAATGCACCCTGCTTTCCCATGACCTGAAGGCAAGCATTCTGAACCCTGGTGTAATATTTGTGTGTGTTGATTGACTCGGTGACAACACCACCCCGACACGTGCATACATCATTTTATGTGAGGATGTGATCCTATTTGTGAGTGCATTTTAATGATTTCTATGCTGATGGAGTTGACATGCTTTGTGATGGAAATCACCGTCATACGCCTTTCATGCATACCGGAAGGAAAGCCGGGAAGGCCCCTGTCTTGGGTAGACACGGTCTTGTCGCGAGTCCTCCGTCGAGACGGTCGTGTCCGATATAGCATGAGGGGGTATGTCGCATGGAGTTTCTATCTGTTGGTTGAAGTATATGCATTGTTATGCTAATCTTGCAGAGAATATTACAACCTCCTGAGTCGACCGTAGATCGAGTCTTGTGCCAGTAACCCCCATACTTGCTTCGTACTACCACTCATCTCTACAATAAGTAGGGTACGGTTCAGTAAGTTGTCAACCCCTTTCCTAGCACACACCGTACAGAGAGGCCATGGTGGAAGATACTGGAGGCATCCGGTAGTCATGCCACCGGGTCCGGGAGCATGGGTGTTTCGGTTGTAGCCGGAGGGGGTAGCTTCCCCAGTTTGCGCGGTATAAATTTTGTGATCCCATGTTACGTCGAGGTTGTAGCCTCCCCACTTAGAGTTTTTCTTGACAGGTGTCGTGGGTGATTTCAGACACATGTGAGTTAAGCTAGTGTGTGCAAGTTAGGTGTGTTTCCAACTAAAAGACCGTGGACGGAATAGTCCCAATGGACTAAAGGAATCTGTCACTCGTGGGTAAAGAGTACGCCTTCTGCAGAAATTAAACCTATTCGAATAGTCGTGTCCATGGTTAAGGATTACAGTCTGGGATGGATCAAGTGTCGGTCTTAGTGTCGGTCTTTGGAGGTGAAACTATTAAACCAGAACTGGAAACACTACTTGTGATTTATGATGATTATGATTATTATCTTCGTTGTGAACTAACCTGTGATATTTTTGGTATTATCGAATATCCCTGGGATGGTTTTACCTCTGGGATATTCACCATGATGGTTTCTTTTAAAGCCCTTTATGTGGTGTCGCTCAGACGCCCGACTGTGGCATTTCTTTTAAAGCACTTTATGTGGTGTCGCTCAGACGCCCGACTGTGGCATTTCTTTTAAAGCCCTTTATGTGGTGTCGCTCAGACGCCCGACTGTGGCATTTCTTTTAAAGCCCTTTATGTGGTGTCGCTAAGACGCCCGACTGTGGCATGCTTGTTATTTAAAATTTTAATATTGCTATGTTATTGCATATTCATAATTAACATGCTTGTATGCATCAGAGTTTTATTTATCTTTTGTGACTGACGTCATGAGCATAAAATATTTTTCAGCACATCATTGTCATATTATACCTGTGTTCATAATGTTTGCGAGTACATTCAAAGTACTCACTGGCTTGTCCCTGGCTATTGTCTTGGCCAGATTTCCTTGTGCGGAGAGGAGTGACCGTGCCGACAGTCCCGGAACCTAAGAAACGGTGATAGCAGCATCGCAAAGATAGGAGTTAACCTGGTCAGGTGTTCCTGTGGAAAGTGGAGTTCCATGGATACTGAGGATCCACAAACCGCTTCTGCCATCAACCTTTAGAACCTTTTTGTTGTACTCACTGGCCAGAATGGTCTTGTACTACATATTTTGTGTTTTTCTTGGAATTTCTGTATCAAGTTGGTGCCTCATCACCTAACAGTTATCCTGGGGCTGGTGAGCACAAGGGCCATTTTCTGGAAATTATTACCCGGAGAATCGGTCCCCACAAACTTGGTACCAGAGCCAGGCTGACCATTGGCTAATCCTATCTTAGCCAGGTCAAAAATCTTAGGCAAACCAACCCACCAGACCCTAAACCAAAACCCCAGCCAAGCTTCCCGTGCAAGATAGCCACACAGTGATCCCGACACTTTTGGCAGTCGGTGCCCAACCTATCAGCCTAGCCTGTCGATCACACACCAGTGACCGATGGCTAAATTGTCTCATTCGCAAGCGTGCGAAGGAAGACTCCGTTCCGTTTTCTATAAAAAGGGCACGCTAGCCTCAACCCAGCATAGCACAGCCTCTTCCCCAAACTAGCCACAATGCCTAGTCCCATAGTGCACAATGAGACCACAGCAACCAACCTTGGAGGTTTCGTGACCATACTCGCAAACCTCACCCGTCGTGCCTATGCGTTAGAAGAGCCCCCAGAATATGTTGTGTACCAAGGACCCATGAGCGGTGAGGACCGCCAATTCTGGGCCACTGTGCACATCTATGGTAGGGGTCTGTCGCCAGAACGCCCCTACAGGTTCATTGGAAGAACAACTTCCTTTGAGCCACAAGCCATCCAGCTAGCTGCTCGAGAGGCTATAGTTCAACTCCGGCAGTTGTCGCCCAGAGTTAACTGTCGCTCGTTCTACTACTACCCCAGGCGTGAAGGGTATGGTAGACCACCCCAAGTTGCCAACGGAGATCGCGAGACGGATCCCGCATTATTGCACCTAGTGCGCTATGTAAGTGCACTAGAGGCATTGTTCGACCAGATCACGATTGATCTGATCGCAGCTCGAGGAGAGCTGGTTCGCCGAGCCCCGGCAAGTAGGGAAACTGAGCCCGACGCCGACAACCCAGTCATGTTGTTCGGACACCCGATCGAGACCCTGAGGTCAGCTCCAGCCAGCGGCCAAGGTGTCTTGATGACCCCAGAAGTGCTTCGTCACCTTTTGGGAGCACACTCCGACGGGACTGTGGCCAACAATCCCCGTGATGGTCATCATCGCTACCCCGACTTGCAGTCCCTCCGCCATCTCCGACTAATCCCGACAGTGAGACACATGGAGAAGCCTCGACATCCACCAGGCACGCCCGTTTAGACATAAACGAGGTAGACTAAGCCGTACGAGTAGTACCGAGTCTCAGCGTATCCTCGCTTTGTAATCGTGCGACCTTGTGTATTAGCGCAACCTGTCGTTGTGCCTCTGTTTTAATAGTAGCCTTGCGTGTTTTGTCAGCGCATAGTTGCACATTTTCCAGGCACAGCTACCAAAACCAACCCCGACGACACCCACAGTAACACGTCTCTTTATGGGATATGTGTATCTCCGACACTGACCCAACCTTTGGAGGTGATCTGGCGTCTTTATTACCTTTCACCACGGTAAATAAACCAGCTCAGATGCTATATAAGGAGGCCACCTTGTGACCTTACCCAGCAACCCTCACCTCGTGCACCACTCTCACAACCATTTCTTGCCATGCCGAGCCCTAGTATTTATCGGAGAACCCCAGATGCAACCCCAGGTAGCTTTGTCAAAATATTGTGGGACTTTACCTGCAGTACCATGGGTTCTACCCAGCCACCCCAGTACGAGCTGTTCAAATCCAGAATCACCCCTTCCACCTCGGAATATTGGGCAGCAGTACACATTCCTCCCATAGACCCCAACCAAGATCCAATGGAGGTTTCCTTCGTGGGGAAATCTATGTCGACCCCACGCCTGGCCATAGAAGCTGCTGCAAACGAAGAGATTGCTCGTCTTCGATCCGCAGTACCCTATGCCCGTGAACGAGGATATTATTACTTTCTGAGCCGTGCAACGCCCGGAGGAGTAACATCTTTCCCCGGTGGACGGATTAAGAGAGACCCAGTGCTAGCCAACCTTATCCAATACATCATCGCTCAAGAGCATTTGAACCAGCGAGTGATGGATTATCTCCAGAATCTCACTGATCTGAATCCTCAGATTGCCATCGGCAGACCACTGAGGCCCGATCCGGAGAGACGCATACATCAACTGATCAATCCACTTCCTTCGATAGAAGAGGAGTATATTCCATCGCCAGAGACTTTTTCTCGAGACCCTGTCCAGTTACCTTTCTCATTTTAGACGTCACTGCTGTGTTTGTTATTTCAGCATTTATTATTACGTTGTAACTTATGCATGATACCTCGAATTTGTATGACGAGTCGAGTATGCAGTTTCCACTAGTATGAGTAGTTTTTCTTCGTGATTAACCTGTGTAACCGCGAAAAATCTTGGAATAAGATTTCTTTTCCCTGAGTTGCTGCATCTTTGATCCTCTCACTCCATGGACTATTTTTATTCACGCAGCACCACGGCAGCAGACCCCCAACCACTCGAACTCTTACACTGCTTGCAAATACACGCAACCATGTTGCATATCACCGACCATCTCCCTAAGCACTCCACATGTCTCCAAGAGAGAGATTAGCGGATAATCATCCGGATACAAATCACCTTCGGCACACCGATAAAAGTGGGTGACCGGGATTACGCCTAATCCCCATGATCACCGCCACCGCGGAGAGCCAGCATCTGAGCGGCAGCATCACAACAATCATCATAGATCACCGCGCACAGGAGTACAGTGAGCCCCAGCACTGCCGCCAGCCCTCCACACACCAGGATCATGTACCAGTCCGGCACCGCCTCCGCCATTGGAGCCTCGTCTCGAGCTCCGGTAAGCAGAAATGGAGGAGAAGGAGGAGGAGAAATGAGGCCAGGTGCGAAGATGTAGAAGGAGCACCGCGGTCGTTTTATAGCTCGAGATCGGTGTACGGTGGGCGAAGTCCACCAGCACCGCTCGTCGCCCGATCGCCGGTGTTCGGAGGCGAATCCGCGAGCAGTACCGACAGCGCACTGGCCCGCGACGTGAGTGCACACTGCACCGGCAGCAAGCACGCCGCGCACTACCGAAGTACGGCCTAGATGCCCTACGCGCTAGACGTCGCCGGTGGAGAAAGCCGGGAAAGCGCGTAGGAGAGAGGAAGAAGAGAGAGCCAGAGGAAGAAGGAGAGACTGACAGTGGGCCCTAGTCCCACTTGTCAGCCAGAGGGAGCACTATGCTCTCGGGTACGACCAGCGTATTGTAAAATTTAGAATTTATTCTAAATTCACTGCGTCCAGCGTAGAAATCGCTCGTTTTTCCTAAACATGGAACTTCTCCACACAACGCCAGTACCACACTATAGTTACTCACCACTTATTGCCCTCTCACTGTAGCCACTTTTTACCGCTTTAGTAAAATGATCTTTTAACCAGGTAAAAGTAGTTTTTTTGTTTTACAACCCTTAGCAAATCTTGAGGACGAGATTTTTCTTAAGGGGAGTAGTAATTGTAACACCCCAAAAATTTAACCAAATTTTTGATAATAAAATTTTGCCAAGAGTTTAATTTTTTTGTTGCCTGCAAGAATATTTCTGTTGATTGCAGAACCTTTCTTTTTATGTTAATGAGTATCTACCCAAGTGGATCCTTCCAAGCATATTGAACTGCTATGCCATCTCATTAAAACAATTTCTTAATCAGTAGATTTATTTATTAAATTATTCCACCCTGAGCTATAATCATTAAAATGAATTTCTTTAAGTTTTGGAGCTCTGTTTAAACTACAACCATTTGATAACTTTAACTATTTTTTCAAACAAAATTTGCACATGTCATGTGATGTCTCTAAATCACTTTTGTGCAATAATATAATTATTTCATTGCATATTTTGAGTGTTACACCTATTTTTTCAAATCTGGTCCAGTGGGCACTTTTGCACTATAGCCTATCTAAATTTTTCCCTAGAGCCTCCACCAAATTTATGGGATGTCAGTAGTAGCATGCCATCCAACTTTATGCAAAAACATAGTGTTGTTCTTTGGAAAATTTGAGTGTATCAACCTCTTTTTCATTCTGGACCAGACTTGTGTTTTCTACTGCAACCCCATTCTTTCCTGCTCAAGTGACCTTGTGCTTTCTCATGCTTGTAGTCAACCCTGCAAAACCCCTAAGTCCAGGAGCATGCACTCTCTGGAACACCTTTGATCCATGTAATGATGCCATTTACTCCCTGTCCAGAAGTGTAGTTTTGCAAAACTTGCACTAGCAAGTTTCTCCTTTTTGCAAACTAACTCCACCACCCTCTCATATATCCAAAGAGACCCCACTCTGGAAGATTTGGCCACCCCAAGAACTGCCTAGGTGCCTTTGGCATTTTGTCAAACACCCTGAGTGCATAGCCAGTTTTGGCATGATTTCAAGTTTACATTCTGAACTTGAGCCCCTGACCAATCCACCATGTCCCTTGATCCCCTTGCTAACCCTAGACTAGCCCTGTTTCTTGCCAGCCTCAACCGCGACCTCTAGGCTGCCCTGGCATTTCGTCGAGCACGTCCCGGGCGTGCACTAGGCGCGCCCAGAGCATGCATTTGGCACGCACTTGCGCCCAAGCCGCCGCGTCCCACCCGCACCCAAATCCGGTCCGTGACCGACCGCAACCAGCACGCCATGTCCCCTTGCACCACGCCACCCCGACCACCCTGGCACCCCACAGCGCCACCGTCAGGACGGCCGTGGCGGCTAGCTGACGGCCGCATGCAGGCCCCGGCCGTGTCAGCGCCGCCCAAGCCGCCAGCACTTGCCACCTGCCCCCTGGAGCAGTGCGTGCTCATCCGCAAGTGTGTCCTCTAGCGCTCGTCGCCGCCACGTCGTCCAAGCTACAGCATGGCGGTTCGCCATCGTCCTTATCACCGGCCGCCTCGGAACCAACCTCCATCGCCTATATAAGGAGCACCGAGCTCATCCCCGCACACAGGCAGCCCCAAACCATCTCTCTAGGACCCCCATTGGCAGCCAATCAACTCTGGGAGGTCCCCTTCCCCATCTCCGGCAACCACAGCCGCCGCCACTGCCCCAGCCATTCCGGCGCCACCAGGGCCTCCCCCTCTCCACTCTCTCCACCAAGAGCCTTCCCTTCCTCCCGTGAGCCCGTCCCCCTGCTCGATTTTGATCGGGAGCCACCGCAGCCACTAAAGCACTTTGCTCCCGAATGCCTCCTCTGCCGCGAAGCTCGCCGCCGGCAGCTCACTCCGTCCCCGCCGACCCAGCGACCACCGGAAGGACTGCCCCGGTCTTGCAGATCCATCCCGACCTTCTGGAGCCCGCGAGGAGCCGCCGTTCGCCGGTGTTGATCGACGTTGCCTCGCCGCCGTTCGGGCAGAGGAAGAGGAGGGAGAATTGGACTGGTCAAACCTGACCAGTGGGCCCCCTGGACCCACTGTCAGTGACCCCTCCCAGACCATGTGGGATAAGTGGAAGCGCATTTCCAAAATGCGCCTTCGACGTGTACGTATATATTCGAAACGTTTTCTTTTCTGTTTTTATTTATATAACAGATTTTTGACCAAACTTTGACCGGTTGTATCTTTTTAAACACAACTCCAAATAAATTAATTCTTTTTCCTACCACTCTCAAGTATGTTCTAGTTTATTTTAAGATTTATTTGAAAAAATTTCAAAACAACTTTTTGTGCTGTTTTGTTTTTGTGTGTTAATTCATATATATTCTTTTAAATAGGATTTTTGAAGATTTCAAGATGTGTTGGAATGCACCCTGCTTTCCCATGACCTGAAGGCAAGCATTCTAAACCCTGGTGTAATATTTGTGTGTGTTGATTGACTCGGTGACAACACCACCCCGACACGTGCATACGTCATTTTATGTGAGGATGTGATCCTATTCGTGAGTGCATTTTAATGATTTCTATGCTGATGGAGTTGACATGCTTTGTGATGGAAATCACCGTCATATGCCTTTCATGCATACCGGAAGGAAAGCCGGGAAGGCCCCTGTCTTGGGTAGACACGGTCTTGTCCCGAGTCCTCCGTCGAGACGGTCGTGTCCGATATAGCATGAGGGGGTATGTCTCATGGAGTTTCTATCTGTTGGTTGAAGTATATGCATTGTTATGCTAATCTTGCAGAGAATATTACAACCTCCTGAGTCGACCGTAGATCGAGTCTTGTGCCAGTAACCCCCATACTTGCTTCGTACTACCACTCGTCTCTACAATAAGTAGGGTACGGTTCAGTAAGTTGTCAACCCCTTTCCTAGCACACACCGTACAGAGAGGCCATGGTGGAAGATACTGGAGGCATCCGGTAGTCATGCCACCGGGTCCGGGAGCATGGGTGTTTCGGTTGTAGCCGAAGGGGGTAGCTTCCCCAGTTTGCGCGCAGTATAATTTTTGTGATCCCATGTTACGTCGAGGTTGTAGCTCCCCACTTAGAGTTTTGCTTGACAGGTGTCGTGGGTGATTCCAGACACATGTGAGTTAAGCTGGTGTGTGCAAGTTAGGTGTGTTTCCAACTAAAAGACCGTGGGCGGAATAGCCCCTATGGACTAAAGGAATCTGTAACTCGTGGGTAAAGAGTACGCCCTCTGCAGAGATTAAACCTATTCGAATAGCCGTGTCCATGGCTAAGGATTATAGTCTGGGATGGATCAAGTGTCGGTCTTAGTGTCGGTCTTTGGAGGTGAAACTGTTAAACCAGAACTGGAAACACTACTTGTGATTTATGATGATTATGATTATTATCTTCGTTGTGAACTAACCTGTGATATTTTTGGTATTATCGAATATCCCTGGGATGGTTTTACCTCCGGGATATTCACCATGTTGGTTTCTTTTAAAGCCCTTTATGTGGTGTCGCTTAGATGCCCGACTGTGGCATTTCTTTTAAAGCCCTTTATGTGGTGTCGCTCAGAGGCCCGACTGTGGCATTTCTTTTAAAGCCCTTTGTGTGGTGTCGCTCAGACGCTCGACTGTGGCAT